>NC_081533.1:16795941-17095941 GCF_030273125.1 Centropristis striata
TTTGTTGTTGTTTTTGTGCAGAGAATATGAGCGCCGACATTCACGACAATGACATAAATCATTTTTAAAAAAGGAAAAACGTAAGTTGAATTTTTATGATACATTATTTTTAAAAAATTGGAATAAAATGGAATTCATATATGCATCACATTTCCAATTGCTTGCAAGTTGCATTAATATTGGGAAAAAATTGGGTCTTTGCTTTATTTTGTGAACTATTTACTTTACATATCATCCTCTACTGACAGCCTCTCCTGTCCTCTCCTCTCAGCTCTGTGTAAACAGATTATCAGTCATTATTTGTCACCTGATTGTTCAAATTTGATGTTATTATCAGGATCTGGTTATTCCAAACGGTTTATTTTGGTGACGTTTAAAGTGATTTTGACATTGATTTTAAGCTTTGTTTTGGTTAATTTTTCTAACAGAAACCGTTTAAGGACTGTAAGAAAGTTGAAATTTGAAATCGTTTTGACTTGATTTACCAACTGGCCCCACTGGTTGCCAGACAGAACCAGCAACTATTGTTGTTCCTTCGTTTGTTGCCGTCATGAAAATATTTGCATTGTCATACAAATATTGTAGTGGAGTGATTTATAACACATTGTCTCTGCACGCTGCAGTCTGTGTACTTATTTCCGTGGCTCAGCGCTACATGACACATTTCTGATTGCTTGTAGATATATCCCATTTCTTCCAGAGGCATATTGGTCTACGTCCATTGATGGAAATCAAAAATAAACTGAGCGGTCACAAACTAATTGGATTTGTGAATCGGTCTGGCGATGGCAGATTAGAAAGTTTAAAATTCGAGAGATTACACAACAGTACAAGACATCAGTAATGAAAATGTTATAAGGCATAAAACCGCAGTGAGCAGAGTTGTGGGTCAGTAACAACTTTTGCATGCGATAGTCCAACAACTCCACCACAGTCGAGATGAAATTAAATTAAATTAAAAATAGCTTATAAAATACTTCCTCCAAGGTCAGACACAAAAAATGTGTTTTATGTACCTTAAACTGAGTTTGTTGGCATTAGATGAGAGTCCAATTTGTTTTTTACTATGTGTTTGTAAAACGATAAAAACTCTGGAGCCTGTGTTTGAGCTTTTACAAACATTGAAGTCTGATAATGAAAAACTGATGCCCGTGCAGAAATGTTCAGTTTGGATGAATAAACAGCTCCAAAAAGTGTTTTATACCGTACGGTGTTACACTAAAACAGATGGTTAAAGATATAATGTATATGAATTGGAGAATGAAATTTCACCTCCGTTCTGACCTCCAACAACGAAACGTCCGTCCTCGCGTTCATCCATCTTCCCTCATTTCCGATCTCCACCATCAGGGCCCCATATGGCTCCCATCATATGGAAACCAAATCCTTTCCATACTTTCTATCCATGTATTATATCAAAGGAGAGGCGGAAAAGACGCTGCTTTGCCCTGCTGGAACATGTCCAGTCGCAGCACAGATAGACCTTGATATTGGCGGGGGGTGACAGGAGAAGAAAAAGAGGGGAAATTAAGATATGTGAAGGGGAAAGTATAGAAAATAAGGGCTCAGGCTTGTCTAAAGGTGGTTATGTGATCATAACAGTCTTTGAAGACCAAAATACCCACAGTTATATATATATACTTTAGAAAAAAATCATTTAGATATGATATAACTTGATTTTAATTATGTTGCACATTGAAAATGTCATTGTTTGACAGTATTTCTGTAGAGTGCTGCATTCAATGAGTCCAGCTTTTGTGTGGGAAGTGTATGTTTAGCACATTAGGTGTGTGATATGTTGGTATACTTTAATATATATATAATTGTGGGTATTTTGGTCTTCAAAGACTGTTATGATCACATAGCCACCTTTAGAATAGCCTGAACCCTTATTTTCTATACTTTCCCCTATATGTATTTATATATATATATTTATATACATATATATTTATATATATATATATATATATATACATATATATATATATATAAACTGTTTGTAATAACTAGATCCTGTTAAAAAACATTAAATTCTGACGTGACAAATATTTACAAAAAAATCTGTTTACACAGAGCTGAGAGGAGAGGACAGGAGAGGTTGGAAAAATGCAAAAAGTTTAATATGTATATCATGTGGAGACCCATTTTCTTCCCTCAAAATGGTCACGTGACAAATATCGACCGAATATCAGATATTCTGCAGGCTGTTTACACAGAGCTGAGAGGAGAGGAGAGGAGAGGCTGGAAGCAGAGGTTGAAGTCTTATCACCTCAGTTATTTTTTACTATCTTGAATGTGCTGATTGTGCATGTTTTTGCAGCCGTTATGTTTGTGTGTCCATGGTGGGGGTAGAAAGTGTGATGGACGCAAAGAAATTGAATTGTTTTAAGTGTTTGTTTGTTTTTGTCTTAGAAAGAGGTGTGTGTATGCATGAATTTGTGTGTGTGTGTTACCTGATTAGCCGGTGGCTGATTGGACGGAAAGTTCTCAGTTGGTCTGACGCGATCTAACCCTGGGAATGGGCAGACATCTCTGTCCTGGCACAAGAAGGAAGGCTTGTTAGTGTCAACTGAAAGTCTGTCTACTCCAATGATTTCCTCCCTCCCTCCCTACACACACCTACACACACACACACACACACACACATTCTTGTACTTCTATCTTTGTGAGGACCCTCATTGTAACAGTGAATTCCCTGCCAAGGTTATAATAGTTTGGGATTTTTCATTAGTTTTAGTTTTAATTTTGTTGTGAGTTTTTGTTTTCAAATTCAGTTAGTTTTAATGATTTTTTAGAGTGAGTTTGCTAGTTTTAGTTTAGTATTTATTTTTTTCAATGCTTTAGTTTTAGTTTAGTTTTTATTAGTTTTAGTTTTTTGTAATGGGGTATTTGTTGGGTGGGAGATTAAAAGAGGTCACAGTAAATTTTGCCTTTATTTCCTTTGTCATCTCCATCTTCATTATATATGAAAAAAGTTGACAAAGATGAAAACGAAGGACATTTTCACTATAATTTTAGTTAGTTTTGTAACCACACAATACAGTTTCACTTAATTATCATTAACATGTAACCTTTAACCCTTAAAAAAAAAAAAATCTCAAAAAAGCCTTTAAAGAAGTGAGGACTGGCCGAAATGTCCTCACTTTGCAAAAATGTCCTCACTCTGTTGGTTAAAAACGTGTTCCGGTCCTCACTATGTAGGAAGTACAAGAACACACACACACACACACACACACACACACACACACACTGATATCAGCATTTTGACTCTAAACTCCCAGTAACAAGACCCTCCTGTCCCTCTGTCAGCTCTCATTTCTGTACCAATTAAACAACCAGTGAACTCTTTTCTTTCCTCTGCTGTCGTCTAATCTCCTCCTGAAATTATCTTCTCTATCTTTCCATCCACTCATGTCCCGCTCCCAGAACCTCCTCCATAAACCTTCGTGTCTGCCGTCGCTTTTCCCCTGTCTTACGTCTCATTGACCGTGAAGAACAAGACAGGTTTTGGCTTCTTGTGGAAGCACATCTGAACCGCTTCTCATTGCCTTTGTGGATCAAAAACATGAAAACAGTATCAGTGAGCTCCAGACTGCTGCTTAAATGTTGGCGTTGTATCTCCCGACATAAAACTGCCTCGTTAAAAGCGTGTACAGTTCTTGGACATGTGCGATCGCAGGTCATCCATGAATGAACCACTGAGCGTGGATTTGGCTTTGTCTGCAGCTGCTGAATGGAAAAGTTCTGGGAAAAGTGGTGAAATCATGAACCTGCCAGGTAGCCAATCAAAGCTTCCCTTTAGGTAATGACTTTTAAATAAAGTTGTATGTTTTCTGTAGAAGTAAAGGATGGAGGCGAGCAGATGTTGGCTCCAATGCTAGATTACAGCATCATTATAGCTCTCTAGGAAATTGAATTGATGAAGTCTATTGCTGCATCCGGACGAGTCATCGTTTTACAAGAAGCCAATCCTTGGCTCTAGTATGTCTTAATATATTAGATGACTGGGATTAAATGTCTTAAATCAAGGCCCATTTATGGCTGGCAAGGATCAAAATCAAATAGACTTTCCAGAGGCAGTAAAGACATGCAAACATACTGTACTCATTTGGTCCAAAAGACAGAAGTCTTGTTTCCAGAAATAGCTGCTTGGATGTCTTGGCCTCTTGCATGAATGTTATGAAAATATGTGTCCTATCTAGGATTGTGTTTCTCGGCTAATCCCAGGCCTTGCTGCTTCCAAAATATTGTGACTAGGAAGGGACAGTGGAGAAACATCTAGATTGTGGCTGATAGAAGTTTGAAAGGTTGAAAAGGCTATTTTTGGACTCAAGTCACAAAGTCTTTTTTTTAGGGTTTCCCCTCTTGTTTCTTCAGGGATATTGGGGCAAAACAATGTCTTGACTTGCTTAGTGGCTCATTGGAAGTAACTGAATTAAGTAGCAGAACTAAAGCTAAATACTTTCAGGATACTTCAGGGGAAAAAAAATCCAAATGATGTCCAGCTGAAGGCCTATTTTAGATTGGTAGCCATTGGCCCCAATTCAGGGCTGGCATAGAAATCCACATTAAATGATAAAACACCAACAGGTTCAAATGGACCCTGAGATTTCCCATAATGCACCATGTGCCAGTCATATTTTTTAGAGGGTTTACAGGGATTTATGCCATCTTCTCACCTGGTAGCATCTAGAGATGCCAATGTAGACCCTTGTAAACCAAACATTAACTGTTCACAAAAAAGGAAAGTATCTATCTGGGACGTTAAGGCCCGGACAAACTGTTTGCATTGTTGGTAAACTCTGCATTAGTAGGACTATTATTTTACTATTTATTTAGTATTTAGCCCGACATTTGTCATATATATAGTGGCATTTGCCATGCAAAGAGGAGAAAATAAGAGCCTAAAATGAAACTTGCTACTCCAAAGTTAGCAATCGTACATTGCATTTGAAGTTCTCCAATAACCTTTAATGAAAGCCTTGTTTGACAAGACTAATAGTATTAATAGGTCAAAATTCTTATTGTTATTCAACTGTTAAATGAAGTTACAAGGTATTTGTGCTGCAGTTATCAATCATTGGTAAATATTTCACATGCAACGCATGCTACGCAAATAACTAGAAAGGTTGAAAAGGCTATTTTTGGACTCAAGTCACAAAGTCTTTTTTTTAGGGTTTCACCTCTTGTTTCTTCAGGGATATCGGGGCAAAACAAGTGTCAAGTAATCAACTGTCAAGAAAGCAAACCCCAATGTACTATCAACAAGTGGTTTCTGGTCACGATGGGTCTTAGTGGTTTTATACCCTTATATTCAGTGCTGCCGAATATATAACAAATATAAAATTGATCAAAATTAAAATTCAACAATCGTAATCAAAAGCAAAAATCGACGATTTACGCCAACTCCACCGCAGCTGCACTGTTCATCACTATTGTTGTCAGAGATGTTGAACAAAAAGAAATCCTCAAGCTACAAGGAAGTCACGTATGTGTTTGCCTTCTAAGCCGGACTTCGTGATGCATTCAGGTGCACCTCGTTAACTTAAGCTGTTGTTGTAAAATCTTCTTTTTGTTGTTATGTTGCCTTACTAGGGTACATTACAAAAGATATGGTTGTAATGTCACAGTTTAGCAAATTAGCAAATATTCTGACAATGACACAACCATTAGTGCTGAAAAAATAAACCAACCTACAAATCAAAACTTGAATTACCTTAAAATCAAAAGTCAAATAATATTGTGAATTTGGAGAATCATGACAACCCTACTCAAACATTTTAAAACCATGTGTAAACAGGGAGTTTTCACCCATGCTAAAGTTATTACAATTTATCCCGAGGGCGTCATGAACATCTGTACCAAATTTAGTAGCAATCCATCGTATGGTTGTTTACATATTTAAGTTGAAAGTATTTGACTGGCTGATCGAATTAGCCGTTCTGCTAGCTGGGTGAAAACTTTCAAGAATCCAAGAGCAACTTTCCTCCACCATGAGCTTAAATCACCGTAACCTTCTCATATTAAGGAAGTTTAGGTGACGGTAAGAACTGGAATAACTTCCCGATCATGCTTTCGACTCTCAAAAAGGTCAAACAACATGATAGCAGCAAAGAATCCAATCTGTTTGGATCGAAGACAGGTTCTCTGGCATTTAAGAGTTGGCAAACGTCTCACAGTTGGCAGTGAGGGCAGAACTCAAAGCTTTTCGTGACATGCTCAAGATGTTTCCCAACACAAATGCACGATGATGGTTTCAATTGAAATTAGAGCTCATCAACAAATAGCAGCCGCATAAAAGGCCCTAAACAGCGTAATGCTGGTGTGGCTTTGAGTTGAGTTAAGTCACAAGATAAATGAGTAACACATTGCAAATAAAGTTTTAAATAATGGCGAAAACGATGAATCATCCTGAGAATTTTCTCACATCAGAGGATCCTAATGAATGCTAAGCCGACATACGACCCACTTAATAGCCCGCTGATGTCTTTATTGTATTATGTATTGTTTTGATTACTGCAAGGAAGGACCAATCAGAATCATAAAACCTGTGTTGGCTGAGCTCATTTCTCAGTAAGAAATCTCAACCATTAATCTGCTGCTATTTAAAGGATTTAGAGCCTCATGATCAGTCACAGTGGTGGTGACAGCCCATGATAACCTTTGACCTTGTTGTCAGGCCTTGTTAAAGTCTTGGTTGATAAGGTTCATGTGTGGTCATTTGGAGTGTTAGCTGCAATATTGGCATGTTTAACACTCTGAACCCCAAGCCGTTCCTGTGCGTTTAACCCTTTGACGCACAACATGGGTCTAAAGTGACCCGACAGAGTTTTTATGTTCTATATCTTTGTAATAAATTAGTTTTATCATTCAGTATTCCAGGTTTTCCTCAATTAGTTTGTTTTTGATCATCATACATCCTAATTTTTATGTTTTCCTTTATTAATTTTTGAATAAAATCCCTTTTTGAGTCACTACCCTTCTAATGCACAACATGGGTCAAAAATTCCCATATCCATTTTTTTTTTAGTTAAGTAGCTTGTTAAGCTAACTTCTTAGCTAACTTCTTGGCTAAGTATTTGGCTAAGTAGCTTGCTAAGCTAACTACTTAGCTAACTTATTGGCTAAATAGTTAGCTTTGCAAGCTACTTAGCCAAGTAGTTAGCTATGTAATAATACAAAAAACGTTTTTTCGTCATAAAGTATGGGAGGCAAAATGGAAATAATGATCTGTTGTTATCAAAAACAACATATTTAAAGAATACTTGGAATATTCAATCATAACATAAGTTGATATCAAAAGATAGAGCACAGAAACACACAGCAGCATTAAATAACATGGGAAATGAATGAGGGTCATTTTTGACCCGTGTTGTTCATTAGAAGGGGTTGAAATATGTTGTGCATCAAAGGGTTAACATTTTAATCACTGTGGCCTTGTATTTCACTGAAATATAATAAAAAATTTGAACTTTTCCAAGTGACCACAAGTGTCATGAATATTGGGTAAAAATTGGGTCTCCACATGCCATACATATTGAACTATTTGCAGTTTTATAACCTCTTTTTGCAACTTCTCCTGTCCTCTCCTCTCAGCTCTGTGTAAACTGATTTTTTTTATTTTTTTAGTAAATATTTGTCACATGACCGTTTGTCTCAGCAGAATCAATCTTGGCTTCACAGTGTCGCTGAGGAGCAGAATTTAATATAATACAACAGAAACAGAAATATAACAATTTTAAGCTTTGTTTTGGTTACTTTTTATAAGTAACTATGATCCATTCAAGGACTTTCGGAAAGTTTTAATTTTAACAATAATGCCTGTTTTTACAGTTTCTTTCTACGATAAATGGTGGATTTTTTGTGATCACAAAACATATATTTGGGGGGTTAAATGAACCATTCCCCCATTAGTGTTTTGTGATAACTAAATACCTTTGGGTTTTGGACTGTTGGCTGGACAAAGCAAGACATTTGCATATGCGTGACAATGCATATTTTTACAGCCTCTTTCTACGATAAAAGCTGAATCAGATTTGCGGTCTTCAGACGGTTAAATAAACATCACAGCGGAGGATTTACCTTGTCACAGTTCTTCCAGTGCCAAGGCTTAAATGGTAAAAGAAACTGGCTGTTTCACAGGTCTACAATTATTCCCAAAGCATGTTTTTTGAAGAAACCACTGAACAACCACTGCTGATAGAATCCTTCTACATTTGGTTTGTGCGTTTCTCAGTCTGCCCTGAGGTTTTCTCTAATTGCAACATTTTAAAAAAAGTAGTTTTTAAGCATCACAGGTAACAAACAAAAACCATCTGTCATCCAATAGTTATGAAATGACATGGAAAAATAATTGGCCTTGTTTTGGTTTCGGGGCTGTAAATAATCTCCCACATCATGGGTCTCAAACTCGCGGCCCTCAGGCCAATTGCGGCCCGCGTGACAATATTTTGTGGCCCTCACCTTGATATGAATGTTTAATGTGAGTTTTATATGAATGTCTCTTTACCGTGTTGTATGTAGAAGGTCCCTTTATTGCTCCAGCTGGAGCTTTGTTTCACTTGTTTCTATGACGACGTCAACAAAAAGAAAGGCAGCTGCTACCGGACCGTTTATCATCTGCCGTGTTGTTGTTACCGGAAGAAGTGGAAATGTTATGTAATGTAATTTTGTGTATTTTTTTGGTAATTTTTTTGTCTTTTTTGGTAATTTTTTTTATTTTTGGGTCATTTTGTGTTTTTTTTTAAAAGTAATTTAGTGTTTTTTCAGTCATTTTGTGTCTTTTTTGTAATTTTGTTTATTTTTTCTGTCATTCTGTCTTTTTGTGTCTTTTTTTAAAGTAATTTATTTATTTTTTTGTCATTTTGAGCCTTTTTTTAGTAATTTTGTGTCTTTTTTTGGTTATTTTGATACTGCCTTCAGCGGCCCCCAGGTACTTTGAGTTTGAGGCCCCTGTCCTACATAAAACTATTACACTGTGTAGATAATATTAATATAGAAGCTGGTGACATTAACCTCTACTCATCTGCAAGAACAAACAGGCACATGTTATTGGCCCTTATTTATTAAATAGGTCATAGTGTAGATTTAAAAAAAAAAGCTTTTTATCCTCTCCACCCTGGGCTGCTGGTTTTGTGTTGCGCATTATACCCAAAGAAAAATGCATTGCTTAGCATTTTGTGTTTTCACTTCCCTACTTGTTCAGCCTTTTCCCTTAGTTTCTGACAATAACCCTAAAAATAATTCAAACCTTTATCTTAAAAATAACCTTTTCAGCCACTCAAAGTGCCCACTGTCCTTGTTTTTTTCTCTCCATTCTTGTGGGGACGTCTGGACTCCACCAGAAAAAACATACATCAGCAACAATCTGTGCCAGTTAGTACAATAACACTTGTAAAGACCTCACTTGAGTCATACTTGCTCACCACCTCCGCACAAAAAACACATTTACAGACACTTTTGCCCACCCATGCTGGTCCTGCCCACCCACAGGCACCTAAAGGACCCCACAGCAGCACGCCACACTTTGCTTTATTTATCAACTTTACTGTGTGTTCTTTGGTCAAACATTGACTTTAGTTTTTATCATTTTAAGTTAGTCTGTGGTGGGAAATATAATCAGCAATTTAGGTGTTATTGCATGAAGACTTGCTTAGTGGCTCATTGGAAGTAGCTGAATTAAGTAGCAGAGCCACATTGGAAAAAAAATACAGAACTTGAAAATGATGCTTGGAGTGATTTAGAAAAAATGTGTCATTTATTTAAATGGTCAACATTTATTTTTTTTGCATTATTTATGTTAATGGTCAGGAATTGACTGATACTGAACTTACAATGATATTTATTTACCTTTTTTTTATTGTTTTTTGTGTAAAATGGTCTATTAACTAATACTGAACATACAGAAACATTTTGCTATATTTATTATTATTTATTATATTTATCATTCTTTATTCAAATGGTCAGCAATTGACTGAACCTGAATATATAGGGATTTTTATTTGTCCCCCCCCCCCCCCCCCTCAGTTTTCATTTATGCTATTGCTTGACAATGTATTGCATTGTTTGTATAAAAATATATATATTCTTCAATTTAAAAAAAATAGCAGAACTACAGCTAAATACTTTCAGGATATGTCAGGAAAAAAATCCAAATGACATCCAGCTGAAGGCCTATTTTAGATTGGTAACCATTGGCCCCAATTCAGGGCTGGCATAGAAATCCACATAAAACGATAAAACACCAACAGCTTCAAATAGACCCTGAGATTTCCCATAATGCACCATGTGCCAGTCATATTGTTTAGAGGGTTTACAGGGATTCATGCCATCTTCTCACCTGGTAGCATCTAGAGATGCCAATTTAGACCCTTGTAAACCAAACATTAACTGTTCACAAAAAAGGCAAATATCTATCTGGGACGTTAAGGCCCGGACAAACTGTTTGCATTGTTGGTACACTCTGCATTAGTAGGGCGTATTTAGCCGACATTTCTCATCAATATAGTGGCATTCGTCATGCAAAGAGGAGAAAATAAGAGCCTAAAATGAAACTTGCTACTCCAAAGTTAGCAATCGTACATTGCATTTGAAGTTCTCCAATAACCTTTAACCCATTGAAGCCTGGAAGCGGATGCGTCGTTTTGTAGTATTTGTATAAGCTCTCAAATACTTTTTGAATTTCATTTCTATCTGCTACAGAGGCTGAAAAATCTATTATTTAGTAGAAGCGTAGAGGGCTTATTTTAAAATCGCCCGGAGGTTTTACAGGCGTTTCAGGCCTCAGTGGGTTAATGAAAGCCTTGTTTGACAAGACTAGTATTTTTTGTATTAATTATTTTTTATTATTATTTAATAGGATGGGTGGAATGAAGGTGGGTGGGGTGGAGGGTGTTTATCTGCTTGTTTCTATGTTTCGTAATTATTATTATTATTATTTTCTCCTTTTTTATGTAAAGCACTTTGTGTTGCATCTCTCTTGTATGAAAACATTTATACAAATAAAGTCTGATTGAGTCTGAAAGTATTAATAGGTCAAAATTCTTATTGTTATTCAACTGTTAAATGATTAATTATTAACATCCTGAGCAGAATCAGGACATATCATTGATCCAGTTAATAATTACAAGGTATTTGTGCTGCAGCCATCAATCATTGGTAAATATTTCACATGGACTACGCATATAACGAGAAAGAAAAGAGGCCAACTGTTTGTTCTTGATATTAGCCGTTTTATTGGCATTACAGATGAATAGAAGTCATACTGATACATTTACTTTTAACTTGGGTGCACTATTTGCCAGTTGTCCATTATGCATTTAAGTTACACATCACATCTTAAAAGTTGACCTAGTTTACAAACCGGTATTGCCATTTTACAAACTCGCCTGTATGCACCATTACTTTGCTTTCTGTGAGACTCGACTGTGTTGTTTTAGGACTTTTAAAGCAGATCCCGCCTCTGAACGCAGCTCATTTATCTTCCTTTCAAATCTTTCTCTGCCTCTATCACATCAGCTCGGTCGCCTCGAGCGTTTCCGTCGGTATGCGTGCACAGGTGACTGAGACAAACTGGAAAGTCCTGACCTCTTCTTGCTCTTGTCTTTTTCTTTTTCTCTTTCTCTTCCCCGTTCTAAGCCGGTTGACGAGAACCAGAAACTTAACCCTTGGAACGAGAGCGAAAGTTTATGGGCGACTTAATTTCTCAATGCCACTACATAGATAACACAGCTCACACTCCCATAAACAAAGCCACAATAAACTCCGAGATAGTTTCAGCGGCTCTTTCTCTATCTTTTTTCCATCTAAACAGTAACGTTTTCAATTGTTTTAAGGCACGAGGAAGTAAAAGAGAAAGAAAGAAATGACCGGAATATCAGCAGGCAGGTCCGCCCTGCCTTTGTATGTCTTTAAACTTTATTTAAACTGGACGGAATCCAAAACAGCAAAATTGACAAAGAGAGGTCATAGTTCCACACGCGAAGCCAGGGAGTGGTATTCTGCTGTCTTGCTGTGAGGTTGCTTACACCATCATCAACACTGGTAGTTGCCAACATGTGCAATCACGCGATCATGCAAACAAAAACAAGTTGCATGCATGGATTTGCATTACAGCAATAAACAAAACATTCCTTGGATCACTTACGGCATTTCTAACCACAATTGAAAGCCAGAGATTTAAAATACACACTGTGCAGGACGTAAAGGAAGTGAGTGTCTGCCAGTAATGCCATTAATGCCTCTAAGCAGAAGCAGACTATCTGCTGTACTGATTTGAAAATGGATTGGGTGGAAAAAAGAGAGCATGTGTGGACCATGTGTGAAGTTTTCATGACCTTTTAGGTGAAGAAGAATCCCTACCTGAGACTCATTATCAAATACTTTCCAATAGAATCTGGTTTGTTTGCTGTGATTTAAGGCTCCGGAGGGGAACTTTAAAGAAGACTTCAGAAGCCAGAAACAACAGCATGTCAAACTGTTAAATCTTCAGACTTAAATCTTGTTAGTAGACCCCTTTTTTTAATTATTTAGTATGTTTTTTTTCTTTCTATTTCTTTACTTTGGTTGTATCTGAATCGCTCAGAGGCTCGGATTAATCTGGTTAAAGAGGACATCTCAAGTTACTGCTTTTCTCCAAAACAATAATGAGATTTGGGTGAAGTTCTCTGAACACATCTCTTTGTTTTGATTTTTAGGTACAAATCAGTGATTTTATATATGAGGCAATAGGGAACATCTTTTTTTTTTTCCTTTCCCAACCGCAAACAAGTTAAACCCTCAATAATCCGGCAGCCAGTTGGTGGGTCTGCCCAACTTTCTGTCCTTTAATGGCTCAGTAAAGACACAGGGATCATATATAACTAGAGGTCCTTAGGAACCCATTGGTACCAACCAATAACACTCCAAACTTCATTTAGCGAGGGAAAAACTGGTCATTTTCAAAGATGTCCCTTGAGATATTTGAGATATTTGAGTGAAAAAGGGTTCCTTCGGTATCCAAAACTGTGCTTTTCCAAAGCAGTTTGAGGGCAAAACCCTCAAACTGCTTTAGGCATTAAAGTGTTATTTTGTCCACTGTATTTGAATATTTCTGCATAATGCAATCCCAATGCAAACAGTCTGAATAAATCTGCATAAATTGGTTATGACTGGAAAGTTCAGACTGTGAAGTGTGGTGACCTGGAGGATAATCAGAACCTCATGAAACTTTACGACCACAAGATAGAGACCTAGACTCCACAGCATTCAGATTTATAGCTCAGGTATATTGGCGATATACCGGGGAGGAAAAATGCTGTTATGCTTCCAAGAATCTTTAACCCTTTGATGCACAACATATTGACACCCCTTCTAATGCACAATATGGGTCAAAAATGACCTGCATTCATTCCCCTTGTTATTTAATGCTTGCTCATGTGTTTCTGTGCCTTATCTTTTGATATCAACTTATTTTACGATTGAATATTCCAAGTATTCTTTAAATATCTTGTTTTTGATAAAAACAGATCATTATTTCCATTTTGCCTCTCATAGCCTACTTTAAGAAGAAAAAACGTTTTTGTATTATTACATAGCTAACTACTTGGTTAAGTAGCTTGCTTAGCTAACTACTTAGCCAAGAAGTTAGCTAAGTAGTTAGCTTAGCAGCTACTTAGTTAAATACTTAGCCAAGAAGTTAGCTGAGTAGTTATGTTAGCAAGCAACTTAGCTAAATACTTTGCCAAGAAGTTAGCTAAGTAATTAGCTTAGCAAGCTACTTAGCTAAAAAAATGGATATGGGTCATTTTTCAGCCATGTTGTGCTTTAGAAGAGTGGTGACACAAAAAGGGAATTTATTAAAAAATGAATAAAGGAAAACATAAAATTAGGATGTATGATGATCCAAAACATACTAATTGAGGAACACCTGGATAGAAGATATAGAACATAAAAACTCATACATATTGGGTCACCTTAGACCCATGTTGTGCGTCAAAGGCTTAAAATGTCAAAAGTTTTTGATAGCAAATCACAGCATGGATTTTTTTTGGTATTTTTGAGGTAATTTGTACCATCAGTTCTCAAATGGTCAAGAATGGTTGAATTTAGCACCAAATCTGTGCTACGCAAGAAAGACTTATGAGATGTAAGGGAATGGCCTTCAAATACTCATATCATAATGTGCTAAGCTCTTTTACACTTTTACAATTTATTTTAATTAATTAATACTTATTTTTGTACACCATTTATATGTGGCATCTACTGTTGACCTGTTTTCTACCCTTGAACATCCCATTGACCGCCACCATTCAAAAAAGCGGTGGCCATGTGGTCAGTGGTTAAAAAACCCAACCAGCTTTACCTCTTGCAACAGCTGCAACCTTTGCTTAAATGTGCAGCAATAAAACGCTCATTGTTTCAATGCAGAGACACATATGGATGCACTGTGTGCCTGTTGAGCATGTGAGGCTCAGTTATCCTCATATGATATATATTTACATGCTTTTGAAGTTTCACAGTCGTGTTAAATCTCTGCACAGACACAAATGATTTTTCTTTGATTGAGTCTGGCGATTAAAAGACTTTCCCTCCTCACTTTCAAATTACCCATAAAGCTGCAATCAAAGCAGCTCTTTGAGGGCTGTGTTCACCGTCATCATCATTAATGTCGAGAAAATCAAAGTTCAAAGAGAGTGACGTCACCGTCAGACAAAGGCGGTCCTGAATCGGTGAGTTTCTGCCAAACGGTATGATTGAAATTTAATGGCGTTCGTGATTTCTTACCCGCAACTCATTTGCAGATGGCTGTGGAGCTTGAAATTTAAGTAGGAAAGATGAAAGAATTTTGATGAATAAAATGTAAAAAAAAACGGCCAAAACACTCTCTAAAACAGCACTTAACCCTTTATTAAGGGTACCCTTAACCATATTTATTGTCATTGTATTAAAAAAGTATACAACTAAATTTACGTGTGCTTCTCATATAGGCTATAAGGTGCTTTAAAAAAAGACATTGAGACATTATGCATATGTAATAAGTAGTCTAAAAAGATAATAAATAGTTTTGATGGATGCAGATGATGTGATATTGTCTATTTAGGGTTGCTGTGGGAAAGAGACTTTAATAAATATTATAATAATAATAATAATAATAATGACTCAATTGACCTCAATTTGCAGTATAAAAATGAAACATTTTGCAAAAAGTCTTGTAATATCTTCCAATAACACTTCAGGGTTGACATTTTCAATTTCCGGGAGTGCCCCATAAAGGGTTAATATTTGCATATTTAACAGATGAAAGCTCTTCTGCTGTTTATTGAAAATGTGTTGTGAAATAGATATACTCCCCTATCATCAACATGCAATCAGGGTTTTGGTATTTCCATAAACAAGGAGGTTATGTTTTCCGTCTGTTTGTCAGCAGGATTCAAGAAAAAATAGAGGTTCAATTTTCATGAAATTTGGAGGATATGTGTAGCATGGGCCAAGGAAGAACTCTTTACATTTTGGATTGGAATCACAGGAAGGAGAAAAATATTGTTTTTCCACTTTGTGAGATAGGGCACGGCCTTGGTGGAGGTCTGCGTTTTAGCTGTTTCACTTTTAGTTCGACTCATCAGAAGCCTGTTTTTGAAAGTATTGTCTTGGCCTTGACAAAGCCAACTCATCTCTACATTTTGAGTCTGGGGGACTTTACAAAGACCAAACATTGATTCCCAGATGAGTTGTGTTTCTAGGAAAGAAGTGTGAGCCATGGAGTAGATTTGAAGAAGAGTTCGGTGGTTTTTATTCACCTTTACGTCTGGATATCCTCATGTTTTTTACGATTTAAAAGTTTATTCTCAGTTTCGTTGTAGTGGCAAACGTAGATCTTAACTCTATGGAGTCTTGGACTATTTTGTCCATTTTTGAAAACCTTTTCATGTCTTTTTTAGTTATTTTGTGTCTTTTTTTGTCATTTTGTGTCTTTTGTTGTGTCTTTTTTTAGTTATTTTGTGTATTTTTTTGTGTCTTTTTTGTGTCTTTTTTGGTCTTTTTGTGTCACAAAAAAGACACAAAAAAGACACAAAAAGACACAAATGACCAAAAAGACACAAATATTGACAACTATGCAATAAAAGGCAACAATGTCAGAACACTACCAAAACCAATATAAAACATGCTGGAATCCACAATAAAAATCTCAACTTTCTTAAAGATAATATTTAACAAAAAGACACAAATGACCAAAAAAGACACAAAAAAGACACAGATGACCAAAAAAGACACAAAATAACTAAAAAAGACACAAAAAGACACAAATGACCAAAACAGACACAAAATTACCAAAAAAGACACAAAAAGACAAAAATATTGACAACTATGCAATAAAAGGCAATATAAAACACGCTGTAATCCACCATAAAAATCTCAACTTTCTTTAACATAATACTGGCTCTTACACTTGTAATTTTAAACATCTACGTTTACAATCAGCACAAGTAAGATAAGTCCCATGTCACAAGCAATCGATAGAAAGGAGTTTAAAGACCCTCTGTGAACAAAGTGCTATAAATTAGGTTGCATTTTTAATTTAATAATGTCTCCGTCTTTGGCTGCATTGTGGTTTCTTGATGCAAACTGATGTTGGCATGTGAGGCCAGGCCAGGACGCATGTGGTTTCATGAACCCATGTTAAAAACAGTGGTTTCTATTCCCCAGTCCTCTAATGATTGTGCCTCTGGCTCCGATTTTCAAAATACTCCCCTGAAAGCTGCTCTTATGTGTGCTGGGTGCTGGCAGGCCTTTATGTAAGGGGGGAGTGTCTGTCTTTTCACAGCAGACTAAAACTTGGCCTGCGCTGTGAGGTGAGGTAGAAACTGTTCATAGTCAAAATGGCCTTTGTGTTTTCCCTCGTAAATAGCTTTGTGTACGGTTGGCAATCAGAAATGTTCTCGGCCCGGTCGCTCTTTAACGTGATGGATTGCTGACAAAGCTATTGGTCATTAACCCTCCGGAGTCTCCAAAAGCGCCGAACATGGCTTCTTTTTTACATCCAGACGTAAAAAACAAAGCAGACTAAAAAAAGACACAAAATTACAACAAAAAAAAGACACAAAATGACCAAAAAAGACACAAAATGAGAAGACAGAATAACAAAAAAAACCCCATAGAAGACACTAAATGACCAAAAAATCACAAAAAACACACAAAAAGACTTGGTGTTGGACTAAAGGACTAAAAAAGACACAAAATGACCAAAAAAAAGACACAAAATGACTAAGAAAAGACACAAAAAGAGAAAAAATGACTATAAAAGACACAAAATGACAAAAAAAAAGACACAAAAAGACACAAAATGACTAAAAAGAGACACAAAATGACCAAAAAAGACACAAAATGAGAAGACAGAATAACAAAAAAAAAACCCACAGGAGACACAAAATGACCAAAAAAACACAAAAAAACACACAAAAAGACTTGGTGTTGGACTAAAGGACTAAAAAAGACACAAAATGACCAAAAAAACCCACAAAATGACTAAGAAAAGACACAAAAAGACAAAAAATGACCATAAAATACACAAAATGACTAAAAAAAAGACACAAAATGACTAAAAAAAAGACACAAAATGACCAAAAAAGACACAAAATGAGAAGACAGAATAACAAAAAAACCCCACAGAAGACAACAAATGACCAAAAAAGACACAAAATAACTAAAAAGACACAACAACAGACACAAAGTTACCTGAAAAGACACTAAAAAGACACAAAAAGACACAAATGACGAAAAAAAGACACAAATGACTTACAAAGACACAAAAAGACAAAATAGCCCACGACTCCACAGAGTTAATGCAACAGGCAGCTTTAACAAATAATTCAGCCCCACTGGCCGTCTGCCAGAAGTCCTGAAGGGATGATAAACGGAGAAACTGCACACATGCATTTAGATTAAATACCTTAACAAATCGTGGACATAATCTGATGCCTGCGCACTGGAAAGAACACGAACACACACATGTGTTCCCATAAATAGACCCGTTCTCGCCCTTGCACACATACCACACACAGAAGCCTGTATGAACATGCAAACATGAATCTCCTGGTTGAGGTGTTAACTTTTAACGATTGCTTTGGGGCAGTTTTCACAAAAAGTGAGTAACATGAAGACTTGCAGTCTCATCTTAACAGTCAATAGTTGCTTAAGTGCAAAGGCTGTAAATCACCAGCACGCCCACCTCATAATAAATACAATGTGTCAGTGTTTATGACTACATCAGACTTTCACTAAATCTGTAAGCATGCATGTTTCACATAACGGCTAATCACCACAGCAACATGTTAGGGAACTGATACTGTGTGGCCGATGTTTGAGTGGTAACATGTGTTGCATATATTTTTTATTTTGCCTGGTTTGGGGCCTAAAAATGGGAGTTGTTTAATTTTACTGCGTTCATTAACCCTGACATCATGTTCACTCATTATTATTTGAGTGGGGTTGGATGAGGTTCTTGTTCATAGTCATGTGACAGTATATGGCATATTTAAGCCACTAAAAAGAAATAAATATCAAGTTTATGCTTTATCTTGAATATTCTCACTGCTTTACTTGCCTTCAGACAGCCCTGTTTGAGTTTATGCATGCTCTCTTCAAAGCATGGGTCTCAAACTTGCGGCCCACGGGCCAATTACGGCCCTTGTGACGATATTTTGTGGCCCCCACCTTGATATGAAAGTTTAATGTGAGTTTTATAGGAATGGCACTTTACCGTGTTGTGTGTGGAAGGTCCCTTTAATTATTCATTTTGTGTCTTTTTTGTAATTTTGTGTCTTTTTAAGTAATTTAGTGTTCAAAAAAGACACAAAAATGACCAAAAAAGACAAAAAGACACAAAATTACTAGAAAAACGACGCAAAATGACCAAAAAAGACACAAAATGATTAGAAAAAAGACACAAAATCACCAAAAAAGACACAAAAAGACACAAAATTACTAGAAAAAAGACACAAAATCACCAAAAAAGACACAAAATGACACAAAATGACTAGAAAAACGACGCAAAATGACCAAAAAAGACAAAATGATTAGAAAAAAGACACAAAATGACCAAAAAAGACACAAATGACCAAAAAAGACACAAAATGACCAAAAAAGACACAAATGACCAAAAAAGACACAAAATGACCAAATTAGACACAACAACAAACACAAAACTATCAAAAAAAGACATAAAAAAGACACAAAAAAAGACACAAAATGACTTGCAGACAACACAAAAAAAATGCCATTATTAATATACGTCTTTACTTTCCTGTTACTGCACCACTCTCCCCTCCAGACACTGACAGTAAGGTTTAGGCTGCAGGGTGTAACTCAACATGATGAAGCTGGTTCCACTGTGCTGTTGGCTCTCTGTGTTTTATTTCTCTTCTCCTCTCTGTGTATCTCTCTGCCTCTGTGTTTGGCTAATGGGATTTATGTTTGGTGCCACTGCTAGCGAGGTCTCAGCTGTTGTTCCACCCATCGCTCCGTCTTGTCTGTTTCATCACAAAGCAGAAGAGAAAGTATTCTGAAATGCAGCCAACTCTCTCCCTCTTTTTCCCCTCTGTGTGCACTGTTCATCCCCCAACACACACACAGACACACACTCTCGGTCCAGACCTCTGACCTGCTGGATTTGAGTTACGTGGCCACCTTCTCCTCTTCCTAATCCCTTCAAATGAGAGTTTTGGACTGCCAAGGAACTCTCAGACACACACACACACACACACACACACACACACACACATTCTTGTACTTCTATCTTTGTGAGGACCCTCATTGGAACAGTGAATTCCCTTGCAAGGTTATAATAGTTTGGGATTTTTCATTAGTTTTAGTTGTCAATTTTTGTTTTCAAATTCAGTTAGTTTTAGTTCGTTTTTAGAGTGAGTTTGCTAGTTTTAGTTTAGTTTTTATTAGTTTTAGTTTTTAGTAATGGGGTATTTGTTGGGTGGGAGATTAAAAGAGGTCACAGTAAATTTTGCCTTTATTTCCTTTGTCTTATCCATCTTCATTATGTATGAAAAAAGTTGACAAAGACGAAAACGAAGGACATTTTCACTATAATTTTAGTTAGTTTTGTAACCAAAAAATAGTTTTAGTTCATTATCTTTTTTTCTTAACTAAAATGCTTTTTCAATTCTAGTTTTCGTTGTTTTGTTTCGTTTTCGTTAACTATAATAACTTTGTTCCCTAGCCCCTTAACCCAACCTTCACCATCACAACTAAATGCCCAACCCTAACATAAACCTAATAGGAACCATTAACCTTGAAAACAAAGTCTGAAATCTCAAAAAAGCCTTTAAAAAAGTGAGAACTGGCCGAAATGTCCTCACTTTGCAAAAATGTCCTCACTCTGTTGGTTAAATACGTGTTCCGGTCCTCACTATGTAGGAAGGACAAGAACACACACACACACACACACAAAATTGTAGCTTGGTTTCCAAGTGGCCCTCTGAGATATTCTTTTCAGGGTTTGGTGTCCAGCGAGGGCCAGCCAAACACACACACACACACACACATACACACTGAGGGCAGGCCACACACACAGATACACACACGTAATACGTTATGTGCACGCACTCACACATGCAGTGAGAGAGGGGAGGGAACAGTGAAGCATTGTTCACTGCTTCCTGAGAGAGCCGGCATCAGGATCACAGGAGCTCTGTCAGCCCGGACCCTTCCTCTCGTTCTGGAGCCCAGTCATCCAATTCAGCATGGACAGCCATGAGAGACCACATGTCTTCTGGCTTAGGAGGGATAAAATGTGTGTGTGTGTGTGTGTGTGTGTGTGTGTGTGTGTGACGGCTTCCAGAAGCAGGTCATCAGGGACGATCCCAGTTTAGCTCTGTCTTTTGGTGAACAGTAGTTCTGAGCTATGTTTCAGGTTCAAAGCCCAAAAATAATATTCTGACAGTCTGAGAAACCTTTTCTAATTATTCTCTTTCTTTTGGCTTTAGCAGTTCTGCAGATTCATTGCAACAACAAAAAAACAAAAAAAACTTGCAAGGAAAATAGGAAGAATAGGAAGAACTCAGGACGCTCAAAGTGAAGTCGGATCAATGATAGGTATTATGGTTTTGCCAAAAATGCTTTCTGTTCGAGGCCAGAAATTCTAGTCCGTCCACCTCTGCTGTCACTGTTCCGGGACTTTGACAGTTGGTGGCAGTTAATTCTGTTGATTGCTCTGATTGCCTTTGATCTTCGATCTGATTACAGTTACAGATAAACACACACACACATGCGCGTAAGCACGCACACTCCTCCAGATACACATGCTTCAAACACACACACGCGCACACACACACACACACACACACACACACACACACACACACACACAGGTAACTTTATGTGATTTTAGTCACACACACACACACACACACACACACACACACACACACACAGGTAACTTTATGCAATTTTAATTACACACACACACACGCACACACACACACACACACACACACACACACACAGGTAACTTTATGTGATTTTAGTCACGCACACACACACACACAAGTAACTTTATATGATTTTTGTTACACACACACACACACACACACAAATGCGCGCGTAAGCCTGCACACTCCTCCAGATACACATGTTTCACACACACACACACACACACACACACACACACACAGGTAACTTTATGTGATTTTAGTTACACACACACACACACACACACACACACAGGTAACTTTATGTGATTTTAGTTACACACACACACACACACACACACACAGGTAACTTTATGCGATTTTAATTACACACACACACACACACACACACACACACAGGTAACTTTATGTGATTTTAGTCACATACACAACAGTCACATACACACAAATGCGCGCGTAAGCCTGCACACTTCTCCAGATACACATGTTTCACACACACACACACACACACACACACACACACACACATTTTGAGGTTAAAGGGCATAGGTTGCTGTATGAATAAATACTTGCAGATTGAGTCGTCTGTTGCACCAAGACCACCAGCATGGCCACCTTGCGTAGACAACTAAAACCACCTGAGAGCTCCTCTGTTCTATCAGAGAATAAAAAGAAATGACTGTAAAGCAGATATGTTAAAACAATATACATTCTCAGGTAATATCCACCGCAAATCATATTTACAGACACACTCCCCTTTTCTTCTTACGTCTGAGCCAAAATCATACCCGACCTATTTTAACAGCACATGGGAGAGTTACATCAGATCTTGTGTGTTGCTGAATGTTTTCAGCATGTGTTAGTCTGCGTTTGGCTGCTGAACCGGCCCGATGGACTCGTTGCTCAAGAGCCGAGGGAAGGACAAGTCATCAGTGTCAGCACACAAAATATGCCGCTCAGGGGACATGTTGCAGAGACAAGAATTTAAGAGTTATTTGCCAAAAAAGTATATACATATATACGTCCTCTGTGGAGAGAAAAGTATGTTGATTTAAAAGAAAAACTTCAGGAAAGAAAAGCAGGCGAGATTATGATTAACTCTATGGAGTCTATTTTGTCCATTTTTGACAACCTTTTCATGTCTTTTATGGTCATTTTGTGTCTTTTTTTTTTTTAGTTATTTTGTGTCTTTTTTGTCATTTTGTGTCTATCGTTGTCTTTTTTTAGTTATTTTGTGTCCTTTTTTGTCATTTTGTGTCTTTTTTGGTCATTTTGTGTCTATTGTTGTGTCTTTTTTTGTTATTTTGTAGTTTTTGTCATTTTGTTTCCTTTTTGTGTCTTTTTTGGGTCATTTTGTCTTTTTTGTAATTTTGTGTGTTTTTTGGTGATTTTGTGTCTTTTTTTGGTGATTTTGTGTCTTTTTTGGTCATTTTGTCTCTTTTTTCTAGTTCTGTGCCTTTTTTTCTAATTTTGTGTCTTTTTTTGTCATTTTGTGTCACTTTTCTAGTCATTTTGTCTCTTTTGGTCATTTTTGTGTCTTTTTTTGACATCTTGAAGAAGTTTTGCTCCGGCGCTTTCGTGGACTCCAGAGGGTTAAATCATTTGATTGGAATTAAAAGCAAGTATTTGTCAGAATTAATTTCCATTAGCACACAAAGGCTGACCTTCTGTCAGTTTACTGATTTGTTAATGTTGAATCACTGGGGTGTAGCTTATTCCCGGAATGATAGCTAATGGAGTCAGGACTTGGCAAAGAGAAACTGCTGTCAAAGGAGCACTCCGGAGAGGGGGAGGGTCCTCCTCTCACTGTTCATGTTTAAAACCTGTGGAGCAGTTCCAGTTGCATGGTAATGATGTAGAGTCCCCCCATCTCTGGAGGCTTGATGTCTATACTGCTCTGCAGAGCCTCTCACATTTTCCTCTCTGCTTTCCAACTGTTTTTCTAAACCAAAAACACAACGAGTAAAGGAAATAACTGATATAATTACTCACATTTCAGTTCTTTGGCCTCAAAAGGAGCAATGGATATTGTAATAATGCAAAACAATAACAGGAACGATGCAACAGAAGAGTCATGTGACGCCAACAGGGCTGCAGGATTTGGCCTTTGAGAGAATAAATGAAGAATGAAGCAAAAAGATCCTGCAAGGAGTCCAAATTTGGAAGGATGAGGAACCAGCTTGGCTTTATGTGGCGGTGCTGGCTTCCAGTTAGAGCCAGACACCATGTTTGGTGTATTGAATACAGAAACAACAGCTGAGTAAGGAAACCGAGCCAATTTTGGAAAAACAGGCTGCATGGCTCTAAGGATGCATGGTGACATCTGTCATTAACCACTTTGATTGAGACCAGAGGTCTCAAACTCAAATTACCTAGGGCTGCTGGAGGCAGTATCAAAATGACCAAAAAAAGACTCATAATTACAAAAAGAAGACACAAAATGACCAAAAAAAGACTCATAATTACAAAAAGAAGACACAAAATGACCAAAAAAAGACACAAAATTACTTAAAAAAGACACCAAAATGACAAAAAAAATACACAGAATTACCACAAAAGACACAAAATGACTAAAAAAAAAGACACAAAATGACCAAAAAAAGACACAAATGACCCAAAAAAGACACAAAATGACCAAAAAAATACACAAAATTACTAAAAAAGTAATTAAAGGACCTTCCACACACAACACGGTAAAGTGCCGTTCATATAAAACTCACATTAAACTTCAATGTTTTATGTTAATGTTGATGTTTTAAAGATAAATTCTGAATCCTGATCCTCTGACATCTCAAATGCTAAAATGCTAAAATGAACGATATTTACATCAGCCTCAGCTGTTGTTTGTGTTCAGTGTTAATGCTAAACTAAAATAGAAATCATCAAACCTGCGTCATCACACCGTTGGCATTTAGGTCAGAGCTGTAAGCGTGAATCTTGGTCACGTTTCCAAGTAAGACTGAAAGATTCCTGTTGGGTTAGTTCAGGTATTCATGAGTTCATTATCTCTGCCAAGGAGGTTTTGTGTTTGGCTCCGTTTGTTTGTTTATCTGATTGAGAGAATAATTACTGACCTAATTTTTATGAAACTTGGTGGCAGGGTGCAGTATGGCCCGAGGAAGAACACAGAACATTTTGGAGCTGATCCAAGTCAAAGGGCGGATACAACAAGTATTTTTTTTACTTTTAGCATAGCAAGAAAAGGCATTTTATGCTCCATTCATGTTGTGTCAGAACAAGCCAAAAAAAAAGCAGTTTCCCAATTATATTGCGAGGATCACCTGATCTGTTTTCTTTGCTGTGATTTGTCATGCAAAGACTGCAAACAGGTTTGAACTCATGAACCCAGACAAGCCAAAATTACCTCCCAACTCTGGAAACGGGAGCATCTGGGGAGCACATGAATGCACCGTGGGCCTTGGCGAGGTCTGAGCTCTCTGACTGCCGTTCTAGTTTTGGTTTGGTTTGTTTGTGTGCTTGTCTGTTTGTCAGCAGGGGAATGGAAAAACTACCGGCTGTAATTTTCATAAAACTTGATGGAAGTGTGTAGCATGGCCGAAAAAAACATTACATTTTGGATTGGATCCAAATTTTTGGGTGGATAAACGAATGAGTTTTGCGAAAAAACATTGCAAGATTTGAGTGAGTGCCATTTTAATTCAATAAGTGATGGACTTGCTGATCATGTTTGCTTCTTCTCACTAGTCTCCAACATAAATTATGTCCATGTTTCTTGTTTCTTCTTGTTGGCAGTAAAAAAAAAAAATAAAAAAAAAAACTTTCTGCTGATCAGCATTAAATGCTGAGTAAGGAAACCGAGCCAATTTTGGAAAAAAACAGGCTGCTAACAGGCTCTAAGGATGGTGACATCTGTCATTAACCACTTTGGTCCAACTCAAATTACCTGGAGGCTGCTGGAGGCAGTATCAAAATGACCAAAAAGAGACACAAAATGACCAAAAAAGACACAAAATTACTTAAAAAAGACACAAAATGACCAAAAAATACACAGAATGACCACACAACACAAAATTATTTTTAAAAAGACACAAAATGACCCAAAAAAGACACAAAATGACCAAAAAAGACACAGAATTACTAATTCAATAAGTGATGGAATTGCTGATCATGTTTGCTTCTTTTCACCAGGTCTCCAACATAAATGATGTCAATGTTACTTGTTTCTTCTTGTTGGCAGGAAAAAATAAATAAAAAATCCTGCTAATCAGCAATGAATCCAAAGAAAGCTTTCAGGAATTACGTGACCTCTCACTAACTCGACTCAGGGAGAAGTTTCTTTGTGCAGATTGAAAGCCTAAGAAAAGAAAAGACAGCGTCTCAACCTGATGATAATGTTTCTCTGCATAGCTGGGTTTAGCCTCTGGCCTCGTCTCCGTACACTAATGGAGCAGAAAGTTGTCTCCTAATCTTGTTTTCAGCTCAGGGCACTGATGTGCACTGGCTTTATCTCCTCACTAACATGGATGAGACACTCCCTACCGGCCCTGTCCAAACTTAATGGACACACATGCAAGGCAACCTTTTATTCCCACATGCAAAAGACACTCCTTAATAACAATTAATCCTTCAGCCAGAACCACCAAAGCAGGGAGTTAGTTTTGGCAGAGGCGCCGGGAGGAAGAGACGGAGCCTACTTTCACTCCGTTTGCTGCTGTGAACGGGCTCAGATCCATTCATCCATGTGTGAACCTCCCCAACACTTGTGCCAGCAGTAGCTGTCATCACAATCCACCTCACAAAATGACAGAAAAAAAACTAAATGACCTAAAAAAGACACATAATTCCCCAAAAAAGACACAAAATGACCCCAAAAGACTCAAAATTACTTAAAAAAGACACAAAATGAAAGAAAAAAAAACGAAATTACTTAAAAAGGACACAAAATGACCAAAAAAAGACACAAAATGAAAGAAAAAAAAATGAAATTACTTAAAAAAGACACTAAATGACCAAAAAAAAGACACAAAATGAAAGAAAAAAAAACGAAATTACTTAAAAAAGACACAAAATGACCAAAAAAAGACACAAAATGAAAGAAAAAAAAATGAAATTATTTAAAAAAGACACAAAATGACCCCAAAAGACACAAAATGACCAAAAAAAAGACACAAAATGACCCCAAAATACAGAAAATTACTTAAAAAAGACACAAAATGTATTTAAAAAGACACAAAATTACCAAAAAAAGACACAAAATGACCCCAAAAGACACAAAATTACTTAAAAAAGACACAAAATGACAAAAAGACACCAAAATGACAAAAAAAAAGACACACATTTGCTGCTGTGAACGGGCTCATATCCACTCATCCATGTGTGAACCTCTCTAACACGTCTGCCAGCAGTAGCTGTCATCACAAGCCATCTCGCAGCAGACAAATTATCTCTGCCCAGACGCCGCTGTCAGCAGTTTTTGTTGGGAAGTGTTCTGATTGTATGCAGATGATCTGTTATGACCTAATGTTCTTTCTGTGCTCACATCGCAACACTGAAGGACAATGACGAGACGCTGGATGTGAGTTCTCCAGACGAGTCCTTGGCACTGGTGGAAAGGACATAAGATGACAGAAAAAAACTAAGTTACTTAAAAAAGACAGAAAATGACCAAAAAAAGACACAAAATAATTTTTAAAAAAGACACAAAATTACCAAAATAAAGAAACAAAATTACAAAAAAAGACACAAAATTAAAACCATTCATATAAAACTCACATTAAACTTTCATATCAAGGTGGGGGCCACAAAATATCATCACGAGGGCCGCAATTGGCCCGCGGGCCGCGAGACCCATGGTTTAAACAGTAAATAAATGTACGTAAACGCCGGAAGTTAAATAGTTACGAGGACGACGTGAGCCACGGAAATTACGTAAATTACATAAACAACGTAGTTTACGTAAAAAGTGATTGACTTTTGTTTTCACCGGGACATGAACCCCTCCTGGGTGAAAGTCCACCGTTTGTTCACACAACACTACAACCTTGATAGATTCTTGTTATGGGAATGTGAACTAACTGGAACAATTACGACGTGCATCTAATTAGACACACAAAGCCATTAAAGAGATGAGTCATCCTGTTCAGGACTCCATGTGGCCCCAAAGAAACCCAGAGAGTTTCCCGTAGGCGCCTCGTCCTTCCCGCTTGGTTTGGACTGATACAGAGACACATCGTACCTTCACCAGGAACAGGGAAACCCACTCAAGCATAAACAGTAACACTACTGCTGAGACAAAAGAAAAGAGAAAGATAAAAGAAAAGGGATGTGGAGGCAGAAACCACAAAGAAAGAAAACAAAAGGAGCGGGTTTCATTAGAAAACGGGGGTCAAGCGGAAAGAAATTAATAAAAATAAAGAAGAGGGGTGAAGGAGTGCAGCTCTGTAATCTCCTTCTCCTCATCAGTGCTTGTTATAGAGTCATTAGCCGGGCTTTCAGACCGTGACGCTTACAACCTCCCTGAAGGCTGCACACACGCACACACACACACACACACACACACACATACACACACACACACACACACTTACATGCACATTCAGCCTCTCGCTACATTTCGGTTCCCAAAGATGTCTTATTCGACCCATGCTGCCCCAAAATTACATGAAAACATCTCTTAATTCAGATGGAAGTTGCTGCCAAACAGGAGGCGTAGCGAAAGGGACAAAAGGACAATTTCCTCTCCGCCTCGGAGGAAATGTAAATGTCTCTTATTAGATGTCTCGATATGCAGGATCCTTGAAAATGCTTGAATTTTAATGTCGAATTTCAAGGTTTGAAAAGTGTTCGAATATTGGATTAAGTGCTTGAAATTCTGACTGTATTTCTCTTGCAATCTGACTATAGATAACCGCATTTTCAATGGAAAAAAAAACCAAACTCAAATTGCCTGGGGGCCGCTGGAGGCAGTATCAAAATGACCAAAAAAAGACACAAAATTACTAAAAATAGATAGAAAATTATAGAAAAAACCTAAAATACTTAAAAAAGAAACAAAATGACAGAAAAAGACACAAAATTATTTTAAAAAGACACAAAATTATTTAAAAAAAGACACGAAATGACAAAAAATACACAGAATTACCAAAAAAGACACACAATTATTAAAAAAGACACAAAATGACACAAAAATGACCAAAAATGACACAAAATGACAGAAAAAAACTAAAATTAAATTAAAGGGACCTTCCACACTCAACACGGTAAAGTGCCATTCATTTAAAACTCACATTAAACTTTCATATATTCGGTGGGGGCCACAAAACATCGTCACGAGGGCGGCAATTGGCCCCCGTGGGCCGTGAGTTTGAGACCCCTGCTATAGCCTATAATCTGAAATGAAGAGCGCTCCGCCTGCATCTTCTTGTTTCTGAGATGTTTCTTGTTGCTCTACCCTGTATCTTCTTACTGAAGGGAGTTTTTCTAATTCCTAGTGGATGTGAGGGCTCCTGAAGTAGCCTATTTGTGTTTCTTTCCTCCTAGTTTGGGTTGTGTTTAGTTCCACCAGCTGCCGCTTGATGATTTTTGTGAGCTTACTTTTGCTCCTAGCCCCTAGATTCCCATACCAGTATGTTTTATGAGATTAGCAAACTACTTTTAGTTGTTGAAAGTGTAATACCATTGCTGGTGGTATGGTGAAGTGAAATTACCCCTTTATGTATTGAAGTACTCATCTCAAACATGACATTTTCAACCGTTCAACGGTACTGGAAAAGCTTGAAAATGGACCTCGAAAGTCCTTAAAGTGCTTGAATTTGACCATTGAAAAAGTGTATGAACCCTGGATATGGATGCACTATGTGTGTGTGTGTGTGTGTGTGTGTGTGTGTGTGTGTGTGTGTGTGTGTGTGTGTGTGTGTGTGTGTCCAGCAGAAACTCCCTGGTAAGCTGAGTATTTACGCACAGGGAGTTGTGTTGCAGCTGCCTGAACCAGCAGTCCATGTGCCAAAACATTTTGGTTACATTTGGTTTCAGGTTCTTTCCCAATTTCCACCGTGTGATTTCTCCACTTTCTTTCTCTTACCACAAGGCACATTAAGGCAAATATACTGTGTGTGTGTGTGTGTGTGTGTGTGTGTGTGTGTGTGTGTGTGTGTGTGTGTGTGTGTGTGTGTGTGTGTGTGTGTGTGTTGTTGTACTTCATACATAGTGAGGACAGGAACACGTTTTAAAAAATTTTGAGAAGTGAGGACATTTTGGCCAGTCCTCACTTCTTTAAAGGCTTTTTTGTTCGGGAACAAGGTTATTATAGTTAACGAAAAACTTACAAAATCACGAAAACTAGAATTGAAAAAAACGTTATCGTTTAAAAAAAAAAAAGAGATATTTTTTGGTTACAAAACTAACTTAAATTATAGTGAAAATGTCCTTTGTTTTCGTCTTTGTCAACTTTTTTCATACGTAATAAAGATGGATAAGACAAAGGAAATAAAGGCAAAATTTACTGTGACCTCTTTTAATCTGCCAAGCCAACAAATACCCCATTACAAAAAAACTAAAACTAACACTAAAACTAGTAAAAACTAAATTAAAACGAAGCATTTTCCAAAAAATTAAAACAAAACTAAAAATAGCAAACTCACCCTAATTGAATTTGAAAACAAAAATTCAAAATTAAATTAAAACTAAAACTAATGAAAAATCCCCAAAAATTATAACCTTACTAGGGAATTCACTGTACTGTCACTGTACAAGAATTTGTGTGCATGTGTGTGTGTCCCAAGGACAGTTACACTTCAGCACGTTTTGAGAAATGGGCACCGAATAAAGAAATAAACAGTAAAACATGTACAGTAAAGGTAAACAGATGTACATAAGGAGCGAGCTGTAATAAAGTAAACAAGAAGATCACAGAAAATAAGAAACGTATGAAAGAGAAGACGGACAGAAAAATGAGTTAATGCACTGATTCTGACTGTTTTAGATGAGAGAGTGACATTATTAACTAGTTCCATTCTTAGCAGCAGGAAAAAATGACATGCATGAAAGTCCCATGCTCTTTACACGAGCAGGCATATATCATCAAAGAGCTACATCAATAGGAATTGTTATATTAATAAAAGTATTTGTAGATTGTGCATTCAAACTGGAATCCTTTTAATGTTTTGTGTCCAGTCAAGGGATGTTACAGTCATGGAAAACAATTCATAGACCATTGTTTTCTTCAATTTCTTGTTCATTTTAATGCCTGGTACAACTAAAGCTACATTTGTTTTGACAAATATAATGATAACAATAAAAATAGGTGATTAGAGTTTAATTTAAGAGCTGATATCTAAACATTTTCCATGATCATAACCAAATTCATTATAAAGAATGGGACGGCCGAAAAAAAATGAGTGAAAAAGAACAATAATTGGAGATTTTTAAACATCTACTTCTCGGCAATGATCTCACCTAGAGACTCCATTTAAACTTTAAACAGTAGACACAAGTCTTGTGTACAGGGGGCCACAAATTCCACTCTACAGAGATAATTTATACATAGAAACGTAGGAAAATGTGTCTTCTCCCTCACAATCCTCTGGTAAAGCTGTCAGAGTTATAGTTTGGGCGTAGGACGCACAGATGCGCCACCAACACCACCAACAGCCTTATTGGCTCCCATATTAAAAACGCAGGAAGATTTCTGTAGAAAAGCATATTTAACAGTTCTTCAGATCGCTCTTACAAAGCTATTTCTTCATTTTTCTTCACAAAAAACATATGTAGACGTTCAGGAAGAACTCAGGACGCTCAAAGTGAAGTCTGATCTGATCTGTTTGAGGCCAGAAATTCCAGTCTGTCCATCTCTGGCTGCTGTCACTGTGCCGGAACATTCAGGTGGCAGTTAATTCTGTTGATTGCTCTGCTCTGATTGGTCGACCCCAATGCCTTTGATGTGATTACAGCTACAGATACACGCACGCACGCAAGATTTTCAATGGTTGTTATGAACAAGTGTGGTCCAAAATGGCTTTGGATGGGCCTCCAATCAATCAGAGAAATGACAGATGTGATGGGTCGTTGAGCAACCCAATCAGGTGGCAGTTTACTCTGAGTTTTTATCTGAGTTGCGCGGGATGCCAGTCATCTTATCAAACCCAACCCATGATGTAAGATAAACTGCTGCGATTGGGACGATTAAGTCTGTGTGGGTTGATTACTGTCCGAAATGTCTGGAAATGTGACACATCAAATACAGCTCATGAGCTCAGAAGATTCGTCCAAACTCGCAAAAAACAAACATTTTCAATATTGTATTTTTCTGTGTGTTTGTTGTGTAGGTGCGTAGCCAGGGGGTGACAGAGGAGCTGAAGTGTCTGAGTTTACTGAACGCTCTGGACAAGGACCAGGACATCCCAGACCAGCTGGCCCAGCTCTTCGGAGAGCCCTGCATCAAACTGGCCGAAGGCATCAAAGCCTACATCTCCAAGGTAAGAAGACACTTTTGAAAAGTATATAACTCAAACTCGCGGCCAGCGGGCCAATTGCAGCCCTCGTGACGATATTTTGTGGCCCCCACCTTGAAAGTGAATATGAAAGTTTAATGTGAGTTTTATATGAATGGCACTTTACAGTGTTGTGTGTGGAAAGTCCCTTTAGTTACTTTTTTTGGTAATTTAGTGTTTGTTTTTTTGGTGATTTTGTGTCTTTTTTTTGTAATTTTGTGTCTTTTTTAAATGATTTTGTGTCTTTTTAAAATATTTTTTTGTCTTTTTAAAAATCATTTTGTGTCTTTTTTTTATTAATTGTGTCTTTTTTAATAACTTTGCGTCTTTTTTTAATAATTTTGTGTATTTTTTAGTCATTTTGTATCTTTTTTGGTCATTTTGTGTCTTTTTTAGTCATTTTGTGTCTTTTTTTGGTCATTTTGGGCTCTTTTTGTGTCTTTTTTTATAATTTTGTGTCTTTTTTGTTCATTCTGTTTATTTCTTGGTCATTTTGTGTCTTTTTTAGTCATTTTGTGTCTTTTTTTGGTCATTTTGTTACTGCCTCCATCGGCCGCCAGGTAATTTGAGTTTGAGACGCCTGATATAGAGTTAAAATTGCTGTATTTGTTTTGGAGAAAGAAATCGACTCTATTTATGATGAAATCCACAAAAACATTCATGTTTTGCAGTGATTTAATGACAATAAACCTTTATGGTATTACAATATTGCTATTGGTTTGAGCCCAGTCTTCTGGGAAGTTGGTCTATTATTATCATTATTTTGGTAGGAAAAGCTTTCGAGGAACTTTGGACGTCTGGATTGAATCAGTAAAATTGATGGGTTTTCAGAATCAGTCCACAGTAAACAAAAGGAACATTTCCTTAAATATGGTTAAAAATATTTACATAGCGAACAGCATTCCTACATTTTAAATAAAATGTAGGAATAAAACAAAAAATCCACCTTTGTATTCCAACAGTTCAAACTGATGAAATCCAGACTATAATTTTTAATCCCCTAAATTTAACATTTTTACATTACGGTGCTGACCCCGGGGTTAAGGACCAGATGGGAGGCTGGTTGCAACGTGAAGGAATCTGCTCAGTTACAGTGAGCTGAGAAACATGTGTGGGGACTGATGCAGAGCTGAAGGGTGGGACTAATTGGGCAAATTTGTCATTGTAATGGAGAAACTTTTCAGCTTTGTGGGAAGTAATACTCATCGTATACGGCACATGGCTCGAATTAAACAAACTGAGATCGCCAATTGAAAAAACACAGTCCTGAGTATCATTTGTTATCATTAAGAAGAACGTTCTGTTTTTAATTACTATAATAATGTGTTAAATAATAGTAATGTTTCTTTCTTTCTTTCATCTGCTCGGTCATCTCATTTCTAGCCAAGTGCATAACTTTTAACCCCTGGAGTTAAAAAGCTCCAAATCCAGACTTCTTCATCACATCCAGACTAGAAAACGAAGCAGTGTGGAGCCCTATATTTAGTATAACATTATAGAACTGGATGTAACCCTCTTATATGTTATATTTGTAACCTTTGTTCACATTTGCAAGATTTCAAATTCTTTATTGAGCATGATAGTGTTTTGAAAGTTAAAAAAAGATTCAAAATCACATTTTATGTTGGACTAAAGGACTAAAAAAGACAGAAAATGATCAAAAAAGAAAGAAAATGACTAAAAAAGACACAATATGACTAAAAAAGACACAAAATGACCAAAAAAGACACAACATGACTAAAAAAAGACACAAAATGACCAAAAAAAGACACAAAATGACAAAAAAAGGCACAAAAAGACACAAAATGACAAAAATAGGCACAAAAAGACACAAAATGACTAAAAAAGACACAAAATGAGCAAAAAAAGACACAAAATTACAAAAAAGACAAAAAGACACAAAATGACCAAAAAAGACACAAATAGACCAAAAAAGACACAAAATGAGAAGACAAACTGACCAAAAAGACCCACAGAAGACACAAAATGACAAAAAAGACACAAAAAGACACAAATGACCAAAAAAAGACACAAATGACTTACAAAGACACAAAAAGACATGAAAAGGATTCAAAAATGGACAAAATAGCCCTATAAGACTCCATAGAGTTAACAACAATGAAAGACTAAAAACAGGGAGTTTTAATTATATAAATGTATTCCTGTGTTGGAAACGGTTATGAATGATGGATTGGGTGGAACAGGGCTGTTATTAGAGAACTAAGACACCTCATTTTTCTCTATTTGTACCTGAAACCTGACACGGTCCCCCCGCCAGCTGCTCAACATGTTTCTCCAGAGAAATCTTTACAGTTAACAGTCAAAGTCAATGTGACTCACTTAGTTAAAATCAGCTTTATTTCTTTATTTTTGGCACCTGTGCTGTGGAGAGGCAGCTGGTGTAGGTGCACAGATGAATTACAGTGTCTATGACCCTATGACCAAGCTTGACCTTTGACCCTACTGCCTGTGAGAGTGTCTGCAAGTATGAACACAACTCTCCTTCTCAACAATATATCAGCAGCTTCTGACCTCAGACCTCATAAAACATAAAAACCACCGAGCCTGTGTTGGTGCATGTTTACACTAACTCTATGGAGTCTTTTTGGGCTATTTTGTCCATTTTTGAATCCTTTTCATCCTGCCTGTATACACCACTTTAACACCTTTTGTTGTGTCTTTTTTAGTTATTTTGTCTCTTTTATTAGTCATTTTTGGTCATTTTGTCTTCTCATTTTGTGTATTTTTGTTCATTTTGTGTAATTTTTTTGTCATTTTTGTTCATCTTGTTTCTTTTTTTAGTCATTTTTGGTCATTTTGTCTTCTCATTTTGTGTCTTTTTGGTAATTTTGTGTCATTTTTGGTCATTTTGTCTTCTCATTCTGTGTCTTTTTTGGTCATTTTGTGGCTTTTTAAATTATTTTGTGTCTTTTTTTAGTCATTTTGTGTCTTTCGTGTCTTTTTTTAGTCATTTTGTGCCTTTTTTGGTCTTTTTGTGTCATTTTCAAGTAATTTGTGTGTTTTTTTGGTGATTTTGTGTCTTTTTTTGTCATTTTGTGTCTTTTTTTAGTAATTTTGTGTCTTTTTTTGGTCATTTTCATACTGCCTCCAGTCGCCCCCAGGTAATTTGAGTTTGTAACCCCTGTCATAAAGCATAAAAACCGCCGAGCCTGTGTTGCTGCATGTTTACATTAATGTGCTCTAACTTGTGTGTTTCATGAGTTTTGTGCCTCTGGCTGTTTTTAGACACATGTTAGCACACAGAGAAAACCGCATACACACTTGTAGCTGTTGTAGTGTTTGCAAGCCTTTGTATGCATGCCAAGTATTTAGGTTGAACACTGCCTGGATTTTAGCAACTTTATCTGTAAAAACTGACGTTTAGTGAACCTGTGCCAGACCTCAGGGAAAAACAGATTGAATAAAGGCGGACGCCCACTTACAGATGCAACTGAGTCATCTCAGTGTTATGATGAACATGTCTTAAGCAAGTCTTGTTTGTATCAAACACACTCTATTGATGTGCCTTTGTGGTCAGATTTGACTGAGTTATGACTCCCAGAGGGAATATGAATTTAGTTGAAAACAGCCACTTTCACAGCTCCAACTGCTGACCACACAGAAGACATAATCACTGAGACAAACTATTGGCACAATCTCAGTTATCGTCCTTGGAAGTGTCTTAAACCTACATTCTTTCTAGTGGGGGTGACCCCACTGGTTGCAAAAAGAAGTCAGATTGTGTGGAATTCAATAGGAAAATAAGCCTACTTCTCACGTTATTTATTTCCCAAATATACATTTTCCTAATAAGTTTATGCTCTCAATCGCAGGTTTTAAGTTGTCTTCAAAACAGCATGATGTTCGTTTTAAAAAATAATGGGGGCCAAGCCCCGAGCACTATTGTTATACTGTGGATTTTTTCTTCTTCCTCTTCTGGACACAATTTCGTCCCGCTACTAGTCCTGCAAAATTTTGCATTGAAGTGAATAGGATCGCCAGAAAAAAATGAGCGTAACGGTCTTGTGTATCGGTGTATTAATCCACGTTTTGATAGGTCATATAGTTTTTTAGCAATCCCTGTTCATTGACCATGATAATTTCTTTGGAGAAATTCTGAGATTATAATGTATTGTACAGAATGTTCATGTCACAGTGTTGGACATCATCGCCAGAGTGTAGAGGGAGAGAAAAAATTGTTGCCGCAAATTCCACTCTACAGAAATGATTTATACATAGAAACGTAGGAAAATGTGTCTTCTCACTCACAATCCTCTGGTAAAGCTGTCAGAGTTATAGTTTGGGCGTAGGACGCACAGATGCACCACCAACATGCACCAACAGCCCCATAATAAAAACCCAGGGATATTTCTGTAGAAAAGCATATTTAACAGTTTTTCAGATACCTCTTACAAAGCTATTTCTTCATTTCTCTTAAAAAAAAACATATGTAGACATTCAGGAAGAACTCAGGATGCTCAAAGTGAAGTCGGATCAATGATAGGTATTATGGTTTTGCCCAAAATTCTTTCTGTTCGAGGCCAGAAATTCCAGTCTGTCCACCTCTAATTGCTGTCACTGTGCCGGAACATTCAGGTGGCAGTTAATTCCGTTGATTGCTCTGCTCTGATTGGTCGACCCCAAAGCCTTTGATCCTATGATGTATCTCTCACAGAAAGAGAGAACAGACACACACACACGGATGGACGGACACACGCACACACACAGGTCACTTTATATGTATCTGTATACACGTACGCACACGTGGGCGCACACACACACACACACACACATTTTGAGGTTTAAGGGCATAGGTTGCTGTATAAATAAATACTTGAAAAGGAATGCTTGTTGTAGGTGTGCTCCTTGTATATTATATAGTATTATAACATTACTAGTATTAATTGTTTGAAAGTAGCCCCCGTGGCCCCTTCAGAATTTCCCCAGAGGAAATTTTCTAGTTATGCATTTTGTTCTGTCCTGCAAATTTGGTCAGATTTGTCACTATAATAATATGATATGACAGCAAGCAACAAGCTTAAACTAATGTTATAATCATGTTGTAATGGTCCAGGGACTCCTGAGGCAACCAGTACAATTCCGAGCAGAATGACGTGACGATTGGCATCCAATTTGTTATTTAAAGATTTTAAATCCTTCCCCATATGGCTCAGTCAAAGGCACTCCAAAACAAGGTTTATGACCAACGGAAGGGAATCCAGATAACCGACTTCCCGTTGTTTTTACAACACTAGCAAGTCCTGGTCTCTTTTTTACCCCACACGATATCTCTGCTGTTTGCTTTTTATGCAATGTCAAAGTACTTGAGCGGGATCCTGACCCCCCCAATTTCTCCTCATTGTGAGTACAGTGGAGTAAAAAATAACCCAATTTGGACAAAAGTGTGAATGTAATGTCTACGTGCCAAAACAGTTCAGCTTCAGGGTGCCGCTCCATCTGCTGAGGTTTATAAACACCTGGTACTTGGCTGTGATAAGTGGGATCTGATCCGACAACCGCTTTGTTTTGTACCAAACTGGGAATTTGTATCCCATATTGTATGAAGATGTATTTCTTTTCACACAAAACTCAACAGCTCTTGGGCATGTGGTTTCCTCTGGGCTCAAAGGTCTAAACGTGGATGTCATACGCTCAAACTGACACACATTACGGTCACACTACCCGCAGTAACATGTTGAATCAGCATGAACATACCAATGACTCCGGGAAGTTGTGGCTTGGAGAATCCCCCCGCTGCTCTCCACACACACACATTCATAAAGCCACTGAGTCACTCCATTGATATAAGTCATCTTCTTGCAGACATAGCCAAGAGGACTTCTCCCGCTTAGTCTGAATGTCTGGACGCTTACAGCGGTATATCTCCAGCCCCCTCATTTCCTATAGCCGCCTCACAAACACACACTGTCTGTCTTTATTTAACCCTTAACCCTTTGGAGTCTCTTGTTGTATACTTTAATTCAGCCTGTATAAATGACAAAACAAAAATGTTTACCATGCTGTGTTGGTATCATTTTTTTCAGCAGAATCTCCTCTATATAACCTGATAGATTGTTTGTTTTTTAAATCGGATTGTGAAACTAATGTTTCTTTTAATTTCAAAACACAATCATGCTCAATGAAGAATTTTAAATGTTGGTTACAAATGAGCACAATCTCACCTTTATGACCTGATCATTATTTTTTTTCACTTTGACTCACTGGATTAACATTTTGAACCCAATTTTCTTCCCCAAAAACCCCAAAAAATTAGATTTCAAATCATGGTTCCAAATCTAACATATAAGAGGTAAAATGATTTTTTGGTAAATATATTTAAAGTTTACGAGATTAAAGTGGCAAATCTGTGAGAAAAAGTTTTTTTTCACTTTTTTTCTCGTAAATCTGCGACTTTTTTAGTGCAGATTTGCCACTTTAAAACTCTTAAATCTGCGATTTTTTTTCTTGTAGATTTGCCACTTTAATCTAGTAACGTAGTCTGATCTTTGCTGATTATCTGGAAGAAATCTATGTGGTTCTTCGACCAAACAGAGAGACACGGGGACCTAATTTTGATATCCACTGAAGTTGACAAAAAATATAGTTCTTTGCCCGATAAAGGGTTAAATCCATCTCTCGCTCTGGTTTAATTTCTCTCCCAATCTTTTTTTCCCTTTACCTCTCACCTCTTCACCCTTTTCTCTCTCTGCTCTACTTGTATGATACAATCGGAGAGTGCTGCTTCATGCCCCTGTGGTCCTCAGTGGACAGGAACAGGAATGTCTAGTTTTTATCCTGCTGGTGACACACCATCCCAACAAATTAACATCCAATTACTTGGACATTATCAAGCTAATCCAAGTCCCATCAATTTCAATGTCAGCACTTCTGCTCATAAGCGGGAAAAAGCCTTAAACTACCCTTGACCGTCTACTTTGGTAGCGTGTCGGCAACATCGTGGTTGTACTGTTTGCTGTTAAAAAGCCACTTTCAGTGATTCCCCCGAGCTGATTCCATACACAAACACGTCGTCAGTTTGCGTCAGGGGATTAAGGGTTTCAAAGAAAGGAGTTGTTGAGGTGAAAAAGCCAAAATGGTGGTTAGATCGAGTTGGCAGAGCGAGTAGGCGCCGTGTCTTTCCTTATAAAATGCTTCAGTGAAAGTCCTGGAGATCCAGCATTAAACAGTTTGAATTACACCAGTTTTATAATGTTCAACCTGTGTAGCAATCAGGGCCTTAATTAACTACTTTTTGTGGCTTTTTCTTTCATGTCGATTCCCATTTATTAGACAAACATTGGAAGCTTTCTGAAACTCATAATAATCACTTTAGAAATGCATTATACATGTGTTTAATAATGTACATGTAGGCCTATCATGATAATTAATTAAGTTCCATTTAATTTGATTAAAATGGACACGATAGTTTTTTTTTAGATTTAAGATTTAAAGAAGATTTAAAATTCTTTATTGAGCATGATAGTGTTTTGAAAGTTTGAAAAAAGGCTCAAAATCACATTTTATGTTGGACTAAAGGACTAAAAAAGACCCAAAATGACAAAAAAAAAACCCAAAATGACAAAAAAAGACCCAAAATGACTAAAAAAGACCCAAAATGACCCAAAAAAGACACAACATGACTAAAAAAATGACATAAAATGACCAAAAAAAGACACAAAATGACCAAAAAAAGACAATAAAAGACCCAAATGACCAAAAAAGGACGCAAAATTACTTACAAAGACACAAAATGACTAAAAAAGACCCAAAATGACCAAAATTGTTTCCATCCCGTCCTGTATTTCCTTGCATGCAGGTTCAACATGAGATAAGCACGTGCACAGCATTTACAGACTAAAGAAAGCACATGCATTGAAAATATTCCAGATAAAGCTATCTTAAATCTCCTCAGACAGGACAGAAGTAGCCACAGACATGAAGAAGAAGCTGGAGATCTGTCCAGACCATAAAAGCAGACCACTCAGAGGCAGGTTAGGCCTGCAGTATGTCTTTATTTAAGCCTTCAGCTGTGGCAGCCCGCCACTGATAAGCTGCCAGCGGTGCATTAATGTAACGTCTCAGATGCAGAAGTTTGCTTAACGATTGGTTCTCTGACCCCTGTAACTTAAATGGTTCAGTTTACTGGATTGGCTCCTGACTTGGCTTTAAACTGGCATTCCTTGGCTGGTTCTCTGGTTCACTGGTTGGCATCTGACCATCCCTGGAGAATGAGGAACCTCACACAAGGCCTGCTGCTGCTGCACCACCACAGGCCGACCACGGCTGCTCTCATTGTCTGTTCTGGCTCTATGAGGTCGATCTGTTGGGGAAAGGTGCTGAAAGGAACAGTTTGACACTGTTGGGGGATTCACTATGGAGTCCACGAAAGCACCGGAGCACGACTTCTTCATGACGTCAAAAAAATACACAAAAATGACCAAAAAATACTCAAAAAGACACAAAATGACTAGAAAAATACACAAAAAGACACAAAATGACTAGAAAACAGAGACAAAATGACCAAGACAGAAAAAAGAGACAAAATGACAAAAAAAAGCACAAAAAAAGCACAAAAAAGACACAAAAAAGACACAGAAGACACAAAATGACAAAAAAACACCAAAATGACAAATAAAGACACAAATGACACAAAATGACTAGAAAAAAGATACAAAATGACAAAAAAAGACACAAAAAATACACAAAATGACAAAAAAAAACACAAAATGACCAAAAAAAGACACAAAATGACAAAAAAGACACAAAATGACCAAAAAAAGACACAAAATGACAAAAAAGAGATAAAATGACCAAAAAAGACACAACATCACTAAAAAAAAAGACACAATAGACACAAAATGACAATATATATATATATATATATATATATATATATATATATATATATATATATAATTAAGGCACAGACCTCGGCCAAGTCATTTGGTCATTTTGTGTCCTTCTTGGTCATTTTGTGTCTTTTTTTGGTCATTTTGCTTCTTTTTTGGGCCATTTTGTGTCTTTTTGTGGTCGTTTTTTGTCTTTTTGTGGTCAATTTGAGTCCTTTTTTGCTTAATTCTATGTCATTTTTTGGTGATTTTGTGTCTAATGTTGTGAAACCAAACTATAACTAAGGCACAGACCTTGGCCAAGTCCAAGCCTTCTCGCCTAATGTTACTAAAAGTGAAAAATAATTTTGTTAAAACATTTAAAGGTTCTTCTACATCCCTCCACCAAGTGTTTTATGTTATTTGCTGTACATTTTTCACGTAATCCTGCTTACAAACAAACCAACGAGAAACAGAACCTCCTTGGCAAAGGTAAAAACAAAGTTTAACTACCCACACAAATGCAATAAACCTAAATAAGTCTTCTGTAATAAGTTTGGGAATTCACTTACACACACCGTGACTCTGTCTTTATGCTCTGGCATTCAACCAGCAGTCCATCAAGTGCGAAACAGATGCTTGGATTTGGTTCACTGATAAAATCTGATTATGTGGTTTGGATGAACGCTGAGCCTCGCCCCCCTCATGACGGTTATATAAAGCAGCTATTCTCAACCTTGGGGTCCCGGCCCCTATTGGGGTCACGAGATGATTTCTGGGGGTCGCCAAATCATTTTGAAAGTGTTCATGTGTTTTAGTCTTTTTGGTCATTTAATGTCTTTTTTTGATCATTTTGTGTTTTTTTTTTTAGTCATTTTGTGTCTTTTTGGTCATTTTGTGTTGGTTTTTTTTGGTCATTTTGTGTCATTTTTGGTCATTTTGTGTCTTTTTTTTGGTCATTTGTGTTGGTTTTTTTGTGTCTTTTTTGGTCATTTTGTGTCTTTTTTGGTCATTTTGTGTTGTTTTTTGTAATTTTTTGTCATTTTTTGTCATTTTGTTTCCTTTTATAGTCATTTTGTGTCTTTTTTTTTTGGTCATTTTGCTTCTTTTTTGGTCAATTTGTGTCTTTTTGTGGTCGTTTTTTGTCTTTTTGTGTTTTGTGTTTTAGTCTTTTTGGTCATTTGATGTCTTTTTGATCATTTTGTGTGTTTATTTTGTCATTTTGTGTCTTTTTTGGTCATTTTGTGTCTTTTTTGTCATTTTGTGCCTTTTTTGGTCTTTTTGTGTCATTTTCAAGTAATTTGTGTCTTTTTTTGGTCATTTTGTGTCTTTTTTTGTCATTGTGTTTCCTTTTTTAGTCATTTTGTGTCTTCTTTTGGTCATTTTGTTTCTTTTTTGGGCCATTTTGTGTCTTTTTTTGGTCATTTTGTGTGTTTATTTTGTCATTTTGTGTCTTTTTTTGTCATTTTGTGTCTTTTTTTGTCATTTTGTTTCCTTTTTTAGTCATTTTGTGTCTTCTTTTGGTCATTTTGTTTCTTTTTTGGGCCATTTTGTGTCTTTTTTTGGTCATTTTGTGTCTTTTTTGGTCAATTTGTGTCTTTTTGTGATCATTTTTTGTCATTTGGTGGTCAATTTGAGTCCTTTTTTGCTTAATTTTATGTAATTTTTTGGTGATTTTGTGTCATTTTGTGGTCAGTTTGATTCTTTTTTTGGGTAATTTTGTGTCTTTTCTGACAAATCCCAAAGTATCAAGTTGTTACTTTCCAAGGAGTCTCTGGCTTGAAGCTGACTGTTACACACTCAGGAGGTCAGAATGGACCTTTAAACTTATAGCAAAGCACTTAGATTAAAATGTATAAAATATATAAATGCACAGACAGAGAGATGTTTTAGTTGTTGTCTGCTTCATTATTTGTCCAAAATTCATCGTATCAACTGAGTTTGTATGATCTGAACTGTGCGTCTGCATATGCATGTTAAATTGGGGTTTTCGCGACTCAAAAAGGTTGAGAACCACTGATATAACAGAGAGGAACAAGCGGTGAGTGTGAAAGAAGCAGGGTATTAATAACGAGGTGGCGAGGAGAGATGGAATAAAGATAGAAGAGAAGAAAAAGGAACATTAGTGGAGTTTTGGCTGCTGTTTATCTCCTGGAAATTATTATAAATGTACGTTGGCTCTGCGTGTAGATTCCTCTGTGGGGCACACATGCACGCAAACTGTACTTAATGGCATGAGTGAGTGAGTGATGAGGATAATGAGGTGACAAATATGCGTGTGAATGGAGGAAGAGGAGGGCGATGATAGTGGTGTTGGCACGAGATGATGCGGACGGGATCGATGGATCGATGGGAGCTGCTGAAAGACGCCGCGGTAGAAGCCAAACCGGAGGAATAATGGAAACAGTGTACGGAAGAAAAAAAAGGAGGGAGGAAGAGAGGAGGAAAGAAGCCCAGCTGGACAGGAACAAATAAAAAAAGAAAGAGATGAAAGACGTGGAGGAAAAGAGCAGGAGAAGAGCGAAGAGGGCAAAAAAAATCTACATCACAATGAGGTTTTAATTATAAAACCACAGTGTGGAGGGAAAAAAAAGAAGGGAAAGAAAAACATTACATTGGCTGAGTAAGAACTCGGCAGGTCCAGGCCATGTTTGTTTAACTCCAGAATAAAAAAATCTGAAGGTTCATATTAAATTAACTGGTGGTTTTGCAGCATATTACTAATAAATCACAGCTACACATCAGATATGCTCAGACTGCTAAATGATTTCCAAACCACTTAGGTTGATTCTGTTCCCATTCTAGGAAGCCATTACTTGCAGAACGCTTCATAAATATATGGAAATTAAATTGCGGACACTTGGCTTGGGGCAGGGCTCTCAAACTCAAACGCACCGCTGGAGGCAGTGTCAAAATGACACTGAATGACCAAAAAAAGACACAAAATTACTAAAAAAAGACACAAAATGACAGAAAAAAAAATAAATTACTTAAAAAAAAGATACTAAATGACCCAAAAAAGACACAAAATTACAAAAAAAGATACAAAAGACCCAAAAAAGACACAAAATGACTAACAAAAGACACAAAATGACCAAAAAAGACACAAAATTACTAATAAAAAGACACAAAATTACCAAAAAAAGGACACAAAATTACCAAAAAAGACACAAAATGATCAAAAAAAGATACAAAATGACTGAAAAAACACTAAATTACTAATAAAAGACACAAAATGACCGAAAAAAAACACTAAATTACGAATAAAAGACACAAAATGACAAGACAAAATGGCAAAAAAAGACACAAAATGATCAAAAACACACAGAATTACCAAAAAAGACAAAGACACAAAATAGTTTTTTTAAAAGACACAACATTTTCAAAAAAGACACAAAATTACAAAAAAAAGTAGCTTATTGTTTAATGTTTTTATATATATTTAACTGTGATATAATAGTAAAACTCTTCCTTTTATCACTTCAACGTTCTACTCAATGCTGCGGAGAGTGAAACCCAGCAGACAATGGGGAAGAAGTTGATCACCATCTGTCCGCTACTAAAATATAAGAGGCATAAAACGAGATGGACTCTTTTCAAGTCTGTTTAAAACCGCAATCGTGTGTCCATATGTACAGTGAAACGGCCCAGGAAACCAGATATTTTCTACTGAAAACACTGCAACTCGATAACAGACATGATTTGGTGAAGGCAGACCGTATAAAACAAGCTGAAAGCAGCTGAAGTTTAAAAAGGGACATGATGGAAAAGAATGGTAAGGTCGTAGCCAAGAAAGAATAAAATGTCTCAAAATGACGTTTTAATTATACAGGCATTGTGTGGAAGACTGAAATACGTTTGGCTGAGTTTAGCAGAAATACTTTATCAAGAAAAGGGTCAAATAAAATTTGATGCATCCATGCATGCCAGTTTGACAATTTTTTACAGCACAGATGATTTTGCACACTTAAAGGTCATGAACTACAGATCAGATGAACAGTTATTCATTCATTTATTATCCTTAACCGATTATCCGCACTCAGGTCGTGAAAAAAAACTATATTTCCCAAGCAGCCATTCCAGCTGTTTATATGTTATTTTAATAATAAAATGATATAATGCATAATGTGTATCTCAGTGCATTTTTTTGTTAACAGAGCCTGAGAGTCTATTCTATTTGTTTTGATTGCAGTTAATTTATTTATGTTTTAATTATTTCAGGATATTTCTTTTCCACATTGCAATTCCCATATTCTCGAGATTGAAAAATCCATTGCTGTGAAAAAAATTAACTTTTTATGCTCTAATATATAAAACTAAAACAATCTAGATATCTAGATAGTTTCTGGGAAAATAATGCATTACTGTGACAGGCCTATGAACATCCATCCATCCATCCATCCATCCATCCATCCATTCCCGTCCGATTATCCGGGCCGGGTCGCGGGGGCAGCAGGATAAGCAGGCGCCCCTCTCATGTATGAACAATTTAAAGTCAGTGGGGTAGAGTCTTATGAACGAAAGAGGAAGGGGAAGACTATAAATGCTTTTGATTTGCTGCTTTCATGTGTTTGACATATTTGAGCACATGCAGCGAGGGGTTTCCACTGCTTCCTGTATTTCCTTGCACACAGGTTTAACATGAGATAAGCTACAAGGAAAATCAGTAGGGGAGAGGAAGTGAGAGGAAGGTAGCACAGGAGGATTTAGCATGGCATGTGTGAGTCTAAGCTCAGGTATTCAGGTTCTAAGCTTTCAGCTCCTGAGGAGACCAGAGTAACTTTCCTTCAGTTTTAGGGCTCTGTGATATCTGCACCTGCTGAGATACACTGGCAATCCATCAGCTTTCAGCTTCCAGTTGCACTGACGGGGTCGGGGTTAACACGTCCACGGCAGGGATGTATTATTATCGTATTATTATCACTCGTTCACATGTGCTCTCCTGGGTCTCAGCCGCGGTGTGCCTTTACCAAAGGTGGTTCCAGGATTTGAGGGCATTCCAGTATTTTTTATTTATAAAAAAGCTCTTTTATGTGCCCTCTTATGTGCCCTGGTACCTTTAGATTCAAAATGAAAATGTGTTTTTATTTTATTTTATTTTTTCATTTATTTTTATTTATTTAAATGAACAAATATTATATATATATACATATATATATATATATATATATATATATATATATATATATTATTATTATTATTATTATTATTATTATTATTATTATAAACCGCCACCTACAGAGAAATTAAGAGAAATGTACATTATATTATAAATAAAATCACATTGGCTTATGTCTTCCCTTTCCTTTCCTTCTCTTTTATTTTTATTTTATTTTATTCCATTTTATTTATTTAAATGAACAAATATTATTTAGATATAGTAATAATAATAATAATAATATTGTTATTATTATTATTATTATTATTTTTTACTATTATTATAAACCATCACCTACAGAGAAATTAAGAGAAATGTACATTATATTATAAATAAAATCACATTGGCTCACGTCTTCCCTTTCCTTCTCTTTTGGATAAATCAAAAAAATACTTTTTCCCACCTGGAGCTTCACAGGCACTACATCTAAAATAACACTCAGTGTTACACAGTTAGAGTAATATTTCTTGGCGTTGCCAAAGGTCTAAACGATCAGTCTTCCTCCCAGTTAGTGTGTTAATAATGGTTTCATGTGGTTTCATGCGTAAGCGTTTGGTATTCTCACTCAGTATGCTCTGATTGTTATCCAAGAATGTCTTTTGATTTCTTTTTCACCCTGTTTTACCACATGTACTGCAGACAACGGCATGTGTGTAAATGGCTTGATGCTACAGTGAACAGCAGTTATTTTGTTTGAAGAAGAATGTTTTCACTTCCTCCGGTTTGGGGTCAAAGGTCGAAAAAACCAGCACAGAGGAGGGATTTACCTTTGGTTTTAGGGAGGATGAAGCTTAGAAATAGCAGCCGAAACTCAAACCGTGCCCGCTTTTAGATCTGAGGATTTATTAAGTAAGACTTTTCGGTAACACTTTACAATAACCATAATTTATAAATGGTAAACAGATAGTTTATTAATGTTTAATCATCATTTATCAACTGTAAATAGGCCATTTAGAATGGTAAATACATCATTTATTAATGTTTAACTGACTACATCATTTATAAATGGCAAATAGATGGTATATTAATGTACCTTTATAGTTACTTTACCATTAACAAACAATTGAATTATAATTAATGGTTCATTAATAGTTTTAGTTGCACTCATTACAACATTTAACACCATATTAAGTATGTTAATGATTTTGAAATGATTCATATAATTTAAGAAATTGGTTTAAAACATATATACATAAATATTAAATATGTATATATATGTATATATATTTACTTTGTAAATGGTTAATAATTGGTTTATAAACCATTTATAAAAATCACTTAGTTGGTTATTGTAAAGTGTTACAGACTTTTCAAAAATCATTATTTTGTCCAAAGGGTGCTGAAACTTTCGTCAACTGACTGTCATAAAATATAAAAGCGAGAACAATTGAGTTTCAAAGTTCATTCACAGACTTGGGAACAACAACAGAAAATCATATTGATTTACGTAGAAGTTGTCCAGGAGCTTTAACACTTGAACATCATCAAAACATCATTAAAACTATGGTGACGACCAAACAACCGAACCCTGATCAGCCTTAAACGTCGGTCACAGATTGTTTCCAAGTACACTCGAGTTGAGAATTTGATTTGACCCAAATAGAGGAAGTGAAGGACAAAGACAGCGCTTGTCTTCTGTCCAAGGAAAACAAATCATAATCTTCAGGACCCGCCTTCTCCTTCCTCACCATGTCAACTTAGGAGCCTTTTCCAGCAGCCTGCACTGTCAGTTACATTGAGACTTGTTTGTTGTTTTTGAGGTATCATGAATACATATCTCATCAAAGTCTGGAAAGGGACGAGGTTGGAATGAATGTATGGGTAAAACAAATATGGGACTTTCACCGAGGACAGTGGTTCCCAACCTTTTTCATGAGGGACCCACATTTTTACCATAGTAAACTTTGGCGACCCCCCCATTGTCCATTGCTTCTATGAAGCTGAACTCAATGTGACTTTCAAGGTACCCTCTTTTTTTCTTTTTGAGATATTCAGCATTTTCGTCTCCCTGACGCTTCACCATTTTTCCATTAGCTCTGTGTTTCTGTTGTTAGGTGAGGTTACCGCCGGGTGACGTTACCGCCGGGTGACGTTACCGCCGGGTGACGTTACCGCCGGGTGAGGTTACCGCCGGGTGAGGTTACCGCCGGGTGAGGTTACCGCCGGGTGAAGTTACCGCTGGGTGAGGTTACTGCCGGGTGAGGTTACCGCTAGGTGAGGTTACCACTAGGTGAGGTTACCACCGGGTGAAGTTACCGATGGGTGAGGTTACTGCCGGGTGAGGTTACCTCTAGGTGAGGTTACCACTAGGTGAGGTTACCGCTAGGTGAGGTTACCACCGGGTGAAGTTACCGCTGGGTGAGGTTACTGCCGGGTGAGGTTACCTCTAGGTGAGGTTACCACTAGGTGAGGTTACCGCTAGGTGAGGTTACCTCTAGGTGAGGTTACCACTAGGTGAGGTTACCGCTAGGTGAGGTTACCGCCAGGTGAGGTTACCCCTGGGTGAGGTTACCGCTAGGTGAGGTTACCACTAGGTGAGGTTACCTGTGTTTACTGCAGGAGGGATGTTACACATTTCCTTATTCTATAGCCTTTATTTTAAAATGTTTCTATAGTGATTTTTCTATTTAAAAAAATGAATAAATGTTTAATGTAAAGCTGCAAGCAGCGATGAACTGGCCCTGGAGTGCACTGCAAATTATTTACTTCTTACCAAGATAAAAGAAGTGTTGTTTAGAAGTGTTGGATAATTTATCTTGTTTTATGAGTTAATTTGTTATTTTAATTGTACAACATGCTTATTTCTAGATTTTATAATCTGAATTTAAGAAATCTTCCATGCATTAAGATCATTTCCCTCAGATTTAGTGTTTTTATCTTGTTTTTAGACACACCTTTTTTGCAGTGTTTGTTTGGTCTAATCACTATTTTCAAGTTCAAGAGTAAACTTTGATGTTCTACTTAATGACGTTCTGCAATTCTGATAACTGATCTTATCTTCTCGAGTTATTTTTTAAAATAATCTGCTTCATCTGTACTTCAGACTTGCTTCACAACATGCTTCAGTAAGTTGTTTTCAAATGAAAAGGTCACTTTCCTTGTAGCCACTCTGGCCTCTCTTTGTCTCACACAGATGTTTTGTGGGTGCCGTATCTCTAAAAATCTGCGCCATGTTGAAGCAGTGATGTCATACCAAATATTTGGCTTTGGACTGCTGATTAGAAGCAGCTGTTTTGACATCACTGGTCAGGGTGTGGACAGACACACAGCAGTGTTCAAAGAAGGCAGAGCTCTCTGCAATACAGTGGAAAACAGTTCTTTGACACAAAGTGTGCCCTCATTTTGTGTTTGTCTCTTGTTTGTCACATGAAATACCTCTGTGATGAATAGGGTTGTCAAAAGTATCGATACTGAAAAAAGTATCGATACTAAACCGCTGTATCCGGATACGATACTCATTTTCAAGTATCAACACCCACAGTATACACAGTGTCAGTATACATAAGCGTAGAGTTAATAGGTTAACATAAATGTTGGTGACTGAAAAGTGTTCTCAGACTAGCAGCCAGAGCCAGAACATGCTGCAGAAAAAACGTTGCAGAAGCAGAATTGAGCATTTTAGTCTCAAAGTAGAGATGGGCTAGTCTGTTTATGGAAACATCAATTTCTGTCGCTCTACTACGTCATCTGGTATAATTGATACGATTGGCTAAGAGCTACGTACAGACGCTTTTGATAGACATTTGTAGCGCCCAATAAATGGCTCTGGAGGATCGTAAACCACGCCTCCTCTACACTGTAAAAAGGTCCCGTTGTTTTTACAGAACAAAACTGGCAGCTGTGGTTACCAGAATATTTCCGTAAAAAATACAGTACATTTGTCAACATCTTTACAGAACAGAAAAATTTTACACCCTAAACTTGTAGTAATTTTAAAATATTTATATATTTTAAAGTTGTAGATTATACCGTCCTTTACTGCTAATTTAACAGGATGATGCTGCTTTTATACTAATTATTTACGCAAAATGTACATGCAGATTTTGCTTGTTGTGCATTGAATACCAGTAAATTAACACTCAGTTATTATTTAGTGTACACTTAATACCAGTAACATTTACAACTTGTTCTGTACAGTTTGTATTTTTTGCAGAATTATTCTGGTAACCACAGCTGCGATTTTTTTTTCTGTAAAAGCAACAGAATTTTTTTACAGTGTATGGAAAAATGAATGGCTGGTAACCAGACTATATCTCATTTGTGATATAGTCTGGTGTTAGCCAGGCTAGGTCTTTTATTGATATAAAACATAAAAGTAGATAGATTCTACTGAAATGACCCAGCACCCATAGAGACGAACACTGAACTGTACATTGTTAATTCACAAAGCGCTGATAGAAGTCAGAGACGCGTGATTCTGAAATGTATCTTCAAGCGTCAACATCTGCAGAATTCATCAAGTCATGAGTTCAGGTTAATTAAGTTCTCCAATATGGAATTGATGTACAAGAGTCAGCATCAGTAGGAGTCGTATTTTTAAATAAATGAACAATCAGGGAAGCTGAATAGACAGTTGCTTTCATTGATCGATGAGTAACAGCTGACTCAATGTTTTCTATAACACTGGTTTGACTGTTTGTTGCACATAGAGATAATTGTGTCTCCCCTCTCTCTTAAGGACACTTGTTAACATCTTATCTCTTGAAAAGCCCCATTTTTCATAACAGTAGACCTATTTCAGGGCACTTCAACACACACACACACTGCAAAAAAGGTGTGTCTAAAAACCAGATAAAAACACTAAATCTGAGGGAAATGATCTTGCTGCATGGACAGATAATTTACCTTGACAAGATTTCTTAAATTAAGATTATTAAATCTAGAAATAAGCATGAACACTTAAAATAAGAAATGAACTCTTAAAACAAGATAAATTATCGAACACTTGTAAATCTAAAGTTTTTTTTTATCTTGGTAAGAAACAAATAATTTGCTTTAATTTAAATTTAATTTATTTATGTGCTAAAACCAGCCTGAATCTACATCAACATGAACTATACTTGGGCGGGCCACTGAAGTTTATGTACGGCCATTAAAGTTAATTTAGCGGCACATTTTAATACTTTTTGTTGTTATTTATTTTATGTGTTGACTGCAGAGAACGTCAGATGAACTTCGACGGCCGTAAATAAACTTCAGTTTGAAAGAGAAACGAGAGAGAAATGATTTGTCTCTGAGTCTTGTCAAATACATTTTAATCTGAAACTGTGAATGTTTAACAATGAAGACAACAACTCCCATTATCCCACACTATTACACAACCTCAAAGTCCATATTTTTGTTATTGCTTTGAATAAGAGGCCTCGAACGACTTTGCATTTACAACATTTGGGGACAGCTGAAACGCCTCTTTTTTTTTTCAGGAGCGAGAATCTCATACAAAAATACAAAAATCAGTTTGGGACCCGGCTAATAATAGGGGCAGGCTATTATTTGAAAGAGGCTTTTATTAAAAAAAGAAAATCAGAGCAGCTCTGACCAGCACTTTTTAGAGTGTTTTACACAGCGCATTGTAGCCAGTTACCTGGATGTCGGCCATATTGGAAGTACTCGGATGTAAACAAACAATGAACAGCACACTGAATGTTCATTTGAACCAGGATTTAAAATGTCTAAACTACTAAAAAGCCCAGAAGAACGTGCGTTAACGGCTCGACTTTACAGAGAATGACTAGGACAGCAGGAGGAACAACCATATTTACCTACAGTACTAACTTGTGTGGCCAAACTTCAAAATACAGGTGTTGTGTTGAAATCTGTTACCATCAAATGATGTTTCCTGAATGGTGTTCTCCGTAGCATCACCTCCGCGGTGTTAGGATTTAAGTTTAAGGTTAGGCCTTGTAAATTGAGCATGATAGTGTTTTGAAAGTTAAAAAAAAGATTAAAAATCACATTTTATGTTGGACTAAAGGACTAAAAAAGACCCAAAATTACCAAAAAAGACCTAAAAGGACAAAAAAAAGACACAAAATGACTAAAAAGACACAAGAAGACCCAAAATAACTTAAAAAAAGGATTTCAGTTTAAGGTTAGGCCTTGTAGAGAGAACTGTTTGGGGTTCAGGTAAACTTGGGCTCATGTTAACAACTTAAAGGAGGACTGGTTGGGGTCAGGGGTCAGGTTGGTGCAGGTTAAGGTAAGGGGGACACATATCGACGGGGGAACAGACTTTGACATAACACCGGTTAGACACCCGGCTTATAAAAGAGGCCGGCTTTTATTTACTAAAAATAGTTTTTACACCCGGTTACTAAATGAGGCCGTCATTAATAGGGGCCTGGCTTTAAATTGAGGAAAAACGGTATATAGCACTTATTTGCTCGTGAACAAGTGTGTCTTTGTGCAAAGCTCTCAGATGTTTGCAGTAAGTGAGATAAAGACTGAAGAAAGAAGTGTGAAAGCCAATATGAGAGGAGAAGATAAATCTCACAGCATGGCAGCTGCCCCTGTCGGCCTTCTGTTGGTACATTTCCATCCCTGCTGGACTCCATCCAGACTGGTAAAACATCTCTGGAGGAGGGAAGAAGCTGCTGTAGAGAAGTCACCTTGGCTTAAATCAAGCAGCGCTCCACAGGTGCTGCAGGAATGCTGACTATGAGCTTTGTTAGACCAGGTTTGTGTGTATAAGTAAGACTTAAAACAGAAGAATAAGTTGTTGATCTGATGGGAGATTCTCTCTGCTTTGTGGAAATTCCCAGAAGATCATATGAGCCTTGTATTCCAACACACGGATCGTGAGAGAACTGAAGCTTCTTGTCTTTTGTATTAAACAAACAGCTGATATTAACCCATAAGAACCTATGGTGACACGCCGACATACATGAACTATGAGTAAATACCTCATACAACCCCACTTCAAAAAGTCCAAGCTTGGCCCGCAGGCCAATTGCGGCCCTCATGACGATATCTTGTGGCCCCCACCTTGATATGAAAGTTTAATGTGAGTTTTATATGAATGGCACTTTACTGTGTTGTGTGTGGAAGGTCCCTTTGTTTACTTTGTTTGGTAATTCTGTGTCTTTTTTTATAATTGTGTGTTTTTTTTTAATAATTTTGCATCTTTTTTGGTAACTCTGTGTCTTTTTTGTTCATTTTGAGTCTTTTTTTGGTCATATTGTGTCTTTTTTTAGTAAATGTTGTATCTTTTTTTTTTGTATCTTTTCAAAGTAATTTATTGTTCTTTTAGTCATTTTGTGTCTTTTTTTGGTAATTTTGTGTCTTTTTTTAGTAAATGTTGTATCTTTTTTGGTAATTCTGTGTCTTTTTGTCATTTTGTGTCTTTTTTTAAGTAATTTCGTTTTTTTCTGTCATTTTGTGTCCATTAACCCATTTTTTTTTTTTTTTTTAAACATCACAAATGTGTTTCACTATGTGGCCCACTTGGTCTGTGGTTTTTCCCCCATAATGTTCCTCAAGGATAAATAGGTCCGGGTTCTTATGGGTTAAAGGAGCTACAGAAAGTTTCAGGAGGAGTTTGGATGTGGAGATGGATGGAGGAGACAGATTTTTTTTGGGGGTTGCTGGACAGGAACTCTGACCCGTAGGAGTGAATGAGGAGAGGGAGGGTGGTCCACGCCAGACACAGAGGTCTTTGTGTTTGCGTATCAGCTGGAAATCACTAACAACACTGTAGCCCTCCACCCCTCCCTGTATGTGTGTGTGTGTGTGTATACACAGCACGTCAATGAGTGACATTTGCTTTTGAATAGCCAAGAAGAAGATAAGGAACTCCTGCTCTGAGGCTGACTTGTTTCCTTGGCGTGTGTTCGTCACTCTAAATAACCATGACGGTTACGTCAGTGCATCTCTTAGAGCGAAGGGCCAGCAGCTCTTCTCAGGGTCATTTATCACAGCCGACACAGGATAAATTATCCAACACTTTGGGGTTTTTTTTGGTAAGAAACAAATAATGTGCAGTGCACTCTGCTCGGGCCAGTTCATCGCTGCTTGCAGCTTTAATTTATCTTGTTTTAAGAGTTAATTTCTTATTTTAAGTGTTCAACATGCTTATTTCCAGATTTAATAATCTTAATTTAAAAAAATCTTGTCAAGTGAAATTATCTGTCCATGCAGCAAGATCATTTCCCTCAGATTTAGTGTTTTTATCTTGTTTTTAGACACACCTTTTTTGCAGTGAACCCAACTCAAGCTCCACTTGTTGGCATTTTAAGTGACTTTCAACCATGTTAGATGGTCTTCAATTAAAAGTATGTGATATGATCGAAAGCCCAGATTCACATGATAGCTTTTGTGTCTTCATCCAAGGCACTTTAAGGGATTCTATTCTCAACAAATTAAGTGTGAAAGGTCATTTATCAATTTATCACAGCCAACCCAAAAATGATGTAACAAAAGGATGGCTATTGGCATAGTAATACCACAAAATGACCAAAAACAAACACAAAATGACTAAAAAAAGACACAAAATGACTATACTAAAAATACACAGAATGACCAAAATTGTTACGCTAAACACACAAGACACAAATAAAATACAGTCAGACAGGTTTTTCTTTGTTTCTTTTTGGTTCAAAATGTTGATCCAGTAAGTCAGGATAAAAAATCTATTATTATGAGGTCATATAGGTGAGGTAACATGGCATTTAAACATTTTTAAGTGGTGTATACATGCAGGATGAAAAGGATTCAAACATGGACAAAATAGCCCAAGACTCCATAGAGCATGGGTCTCAAACTCGCGGCCCGTGGGCAAATTGCGGCCCTCGTGACGATATTTTGTGGCCCCCACCTTGATATGAAAGTTTAATGTGAGTTTTATATGAATGGCACTGTGTTGTGAGTGGAAGATCCCTTTAATTCCTTTTTTTTTGGTAATTTTGTCTTTTTTTGGTAGTTTTGTGTCTTTTTTTGGTAATTTTGTGTCTTTTTCAGTCATTTTGTGTCTTTTTAAAGTAATTTAGTGTTTTTTCTGTCATTTTGTGTCTATTTTAGTAATTTTGTGTCTTTTTTGGTCATTTTGTGTCTTTTTAAAGTAATTTCGGGTTTTTTTTTTTGTCATTTTGTGTCTTTTTTTGGTCATTTTGATACTGCCTCCAGCAGCCCCCAGGTAATTTGAGTTTGAAACTCCTGCCATGGAGTTAACTTTCGTTTGCATCATACATTATTTCCGCCTCCGACTACGATTTTCCATTTTCCCCTCAAGAACTCTTATAGTTTATGTGTCTTTGATATTTCCGGGGCAGCCAAGAAGAGAAGAAGAAGGTTAGAGAGAGGGTGTAGCACAGCGAGAGAAGTGAGAATGGAAAACAGGAGACAAGAGGAGACAAGAGTTTTATTGCTCCTGATGAAATCTGAAGATACATGTGTGAGCAATAACAAACATCAACAGATTCCAGCACACTCGGCAGACACCTACTAAAGGAAAATAACACTCAATTCTACTGTGTCAGCCTTTTGTTTCTTATGTAGCCAGTGATCCGTGTGAGGAGATTTACTATGATTCGATACTGCACGCAGATTTGTTCCATGGCCGTTTCAACAGCACATTTCTCCAGCCGAGCTTTGATGGAGAGCCAGAGAGTCAAACAGGCCAGTAGCAGTGTTTCACTACATATATTTATTTAAATGTCAAAGTTTTGACTTAAAAATGTAAAGGGTCCATATTCATTTGGATGCTCTTAAAAGCTTCAGTTGTTTTTTTTTCCTATACTGTTTTATCAAATTTCTTCATTGGGTTTACACCAGGGGTGGGCAATTGGAGTGGCCCTCAGTACAACTCCATGCATTTGAGCATGAAATCTTAAAAGTGTAGTGTAAAAATGCACAAAATGAACAAAAAAAGACACAAAATGAACAAAAAAGACACAAAAAGACACAAAATGACCAAAAAAGACACAGCACCAGACCAAAAACATGAAATCTTAAAAGTGCTGTGTAAAAATGCACAAAATTACTTCTTGCAATTAATGTTGGTCTGCTGTCATTTTCACAGCAGAAATCACAGTTTTTTATTTGCTTCAAACCTTTTGTATTTCTATTTATACTGTTATACATGCATTTGAGCATGAAATATGTTAAGTTACTGCACTGTAAACATATTTAAAATTGCAGTTTCATCATATCTGGTTAAGTGCACGGTCCCATATGTGGCCCTGTGGTAGCGAACATGAAAAATTGTGGCCCCCTCCAGCATTTAAGTTGCCCATCCCTGGTTTATACTTTATTAAATCTGCCAAGGATGAACCGAACCAAAAGTCTGTTTGTCAGCAGGATTACAGAAAAAACCACTAGTCCGATTTTCATGAACCTTGGTTGAAGGGATGGCTGTGGCTCGGTTGGTAGAGCGTTCGTCCACTGATCGGAGGGTCGGTGGTTCGATCTCCGACCATGGCAGCCTACATGTTGAAGTATCCTTGAGCAAGATACTGAACCCCAAATTGCTCCCGATGCTCCATTTATCGCTGTGTGAATGAATTCCCAATGGTGGCAGGTGGCACCGTTTAGGGTAACTTCTGCCACCAGCATGAATGTGTGGGTGAATGAGCGCAGTCTGTAGTGTAAAGCGCTTTGAGTGGTCACAAAGCGACTAGAAAAGCGATATATAAGTGCAGGTCCATTTACCACTTAACATTATTTTTCACTTTCTTTAACATTGCAAGATAAAGCATTAGTGCTGCATACATTTGGTGTCCAAGCAATAAAATGCAACTTTATAGCGTCTGTCTTGTTTCCACATTACAACTCATGAACACACCATAGTCCAAAGAACATATTCCCAACTTATGGGACCATCCAAGGAGTCAGTGAATGCACCATGGCCTTCACAGAGATCTAAGCCACTCTGGCTTTAGAATAGCATGTAATAATGCCTTTTTGCAGCCTAAACTGTAGACTACCAATTGGATTACATTGCAGCCTGTTCTCAGGGCTGCCAGCTGCAGCTCTTGCTCAATAGTGGACAAATCTTAAAAGTTATCCCTATTAGTCACTTAGCAACAAAAAGATGGGAAAATATGATCCAAAGTTTCCAAGTAAAACAGGCAGTTCCAGTCTAATAAAGCCTTTGAAGGATGTTAAACCTCGGGAGAACTTTGCCCCCAGCAGCAGCAGCATATTGGTACATGGGGCATTTACAGATCAAATATTGTTGTATTATAATGGTGGCTCCTAATTTGGCTCCTAGCTTCAGTACAGAACTCAACAGTAGGTCTATTGGGATCAAACAGGCCCAACATTGTCTGAGCTAAAACAAGGCTTTTTTTGCAACCTTGACAATGTGACATTTTGGATGCATCTGATGATATCATGGTTCCATTACCGCCATCAAGGACTTATTTGTTGACCAGCGCTTTATTAGCTTATCTTCTGGGGGAAAATGAAAGTCCCCAGAACTCCCCCGGCCACAGGATGTGCTTCTGTGAATCCTCAAATTGTTGTGTTCTTGTCTAATATCGTCTCTTGACCACATTGTCTCCTTGGCTCGGCCTTTTATCTCTTTTTATTTATAGCCGTTCCCTTTCTCTGCATCTGCTGTCAGCATGGAAAATAAAATGGAAACGTTGGAATAAACACGACTGTGAGATAAAAGAATAAACACACAACTTTGTACGTCAGTGAGCAGAAAGTCTGAAACCAAACTGTAGCTTTGATAAATGAGCTTTTTTTGACAGTCTAAACAACAAGTGTTTGAGGCTCACCACCTTGCAGGCTTTAGAAAGACTCCCCACATTTGTTTTCATAAAACATATCTATTTTTTTTCGTGGTATATTCAAAGGAAGCTGCTGTCTTTAGAGATGATTTACTGTGAACCACAGACAGTCGAGTCTGGGCCAGACTTATTCGTGCCGTTTGTTTTGACCTGCCAGCTGCAGCAGATGGGTGGAGTCATTGGATAATACACAACGTTTAAACAAGTTTATGAGCTTTACTTTGCCAATGACTCAGCGTTTTTTGTTTTGAGATTGTGTTGCAACATAATTATGTTGTATGTTTGCCAGTCATCTGCAGCTAAAAAAATCACAACTATACTGTAAAAAACAGGAAGACAAATGCATCTAAATCAGGACTCTCAAACTCAATGACCAATAAAGTTCATAGAATTACCAAAAAAGACACAAATTATTTTAAAAAGACAGAAAATGACCCAAAAAAGACACAAAATGACCAAAAAAGTTCACAGAATTACCAAAAAAGACACAAAATTATTTAAAAAAGACAGAAAATTACCCAAAAAATACACAGAATTACCAAAAAAGACAGAAAATGACTCAAAAAAACTAAATTACTTAAAAAAGACAGAAAATGACTCAAAAAAACTAAATTACTTAAAAAAGACAAAAAAATGACCAAAAAAAGACACAGAATTACCAAAAAAGACACAAAATTATTTTAAAAAAAGGACACAAAATGACCCAAAAGACACAGAATTACCAAAAAAAGACAAAAAAAAAAAAAAAAAAAAAAAAAAAAAGACACAAACTACCAAAAAAAGACTGCCAGCTGCAGCAGATGGGTGGAGTCATTGGATAATACACAACCTTTAAACAAGTTTATGAGCTTTACTTTGCCAATGACTCAGCGTTTTTTGTTTTGAAATTGTGTTGCAACATAATTATCTTGTACGTTTGCCATTCAGCTGTCATCTGCAGCTAAAAAAATCACAACTATACTGTTATAAAACAAGAAGACAAATGCATCTAAATCAGGGGTCTCAGACTCAAATTACCTGGGGGCCGCTGGAGGCAGTATCAAAATGACCCAAGAAAAGACACAAAATTACTAAAAAAAGACACAAAATTACTGAAAAAACACAAAATTACTTTAAAAAGACAGAAAATGACCAAAAAAGTTCACAGAATTACCAAAAAGGACACAATTATTTAAAAAAGACAGAAAATGACCAAAAAAACACTAAATTACTTTAAAAAGACACAAAATGACAAAAAAAGACACAAAATGACAAAAAAAGACATGAAATTACAAAAAAAAGACATAAAATTACCAAAAAAGACAAAAAAAATATTAAAAAAGACACCAAAAAAGTAAATAAAGGGACCTTCCACACACAACACTGTCAAGTGTCATTCATATAAAACTCACATTAAACTTTCATATCAAGGTGGGGGCCACAAAATATCGTCACAAGGGCCACAATTGGCCCGCGGGCCGCGAGTTTGAGACCCCTGATTTAATGTATGTCTTGAAAGTTGTTAGCAGCATGTAATACAGAAAGAACATATGAAGTCAGTAGTAGAACAGTCTTTTGCTTCAGGAGAAAACTATTTTAAAGCACGAGGAAGTTGAACTCAGTGAAATAGAGACAGATGAGCCTGTTAAAGTTTGTGGCCTTTCAGTTCTGATTTGCTGAAACGGCCTCCTAATGTGCTGCAATCAGCTGTGAAGAATTGCAGACGTGTTATTACTCAAAGTCACATTCTGTCTGTGTGACGCAGGGTGAGATGATGATGTGCACATGATGATATTGCAAACAAGGCTAGACTCTCCTAAAAATATGATTTAGTGTTTGAAAAGAGCTAACATTCTTGGAAAACCAAAGTGATCAAATGTGGCCAGGCTCTTTGTGTTAGTCATGGTGAGGATCACTTACAAAACACACACATTAGAGTTTAGTTTTATCTACATTTAAGGTACTATAGCAACTAGTTTTTTTAATGTATTTGTTTTTATTTTGGCTCAGTTGTAGTTTAAGTATTTTTGTGTCAAAATGGTATTTTAAGGCATTATATTTTATAACGAGGCCAATTGTGGCCCTCGTGACGATATTTTGTGGCCCTCACCTTGATATGAAAGTTTAATGTGAGTTTTATATGAATGGCACTTTACCGTGTTGTGTGTGGAAGGTCCCTTTAATTACCTTTTTTGGTAATTCTGTGTCTTGTTTTGGTCATTTTATGTCTTTTTTTAGTAATTTTGTGTCTTTTTTTATAATTTTGTGTCTTTTTTAATAATGTTATGTCTTTTTTTGGTAATACTTTGTCTTTTTTGGTAATTCTATATCTTTTTTTTTTGCTCATTTTGATACTGCCTCCAGCGGCCCCCAGATAATTTGAGTTTGAGACCATTGCATTAAAGTAATAGTTTGTAAGTATTTTTTACAGTGGATGTCAATCAGTACACTGATAGTTTGGAGAAGCACTGCTGTGGACGGGCTCCAGCAAAATATAAAAATGGATTTTTCCATCATATTCTAATTTATTGAGTTGCACCTGTATATATTTTTGCACTACGGAATGAGGCCCAAGGTTAGGAATCAGGCTTGTAACCAGAGGGTTGCCAGTTCATTTCAGAGTTCTGACCGGTCAATGTGCCCTTAAGCAGGGCACACAACTCCCCAGGCATAAAAATGTGCTGCTCACTGCTCCGAAGCATGGTGTGTTCACTGGTGTGTAAAAGGATGGGTTGTTTCAGTGTGTGTATGCAAAACTGAATCTCAATCTCATTCAAAGCCAGCAGTCCTGATGACTTACATTTTTACAAGGCGATCTGAGAAATGCAAAGCTTTTAGTTCAGTTTTTGCAGCAGTCGTTTGTTATTTTTGCACTTCGGAACCTATAAAAGGTTTGTTTTCACACATTATACCAGTAAGGGCCATCTTGTGGCGCGTCAGCAGCCAAAGTCCTTCCAAAAACAATAAAGCAGAGGCAGATCAGAGATATGAGGATATTAAGGAGGCCAATAACTGTTTTGACATGAGAACTGCTGAGGTAAGCATGTGGGACGGTCTTGTTTTCATGCCGTATCAGATCAAATCACAAATGTTTTTATTGAAGTCATTCTGGGAACAGAGTTTGATCAACAGCCAGCACTGATGACTCCAGTTGTTTATATACCACAGTATTTAGGACATGTTATTATTCTTCGGTAATGTGATTAAAGTGATAGAATTTAAATTAAAAAAATAATGAATTAATATATTTGATTAGTACCACATCAGGAACATAGACTTTGGAGGAGAAAAAGGAAATGCAGTAATAAAACAGCAGTATTCCCCACCCGAAAATCTGAATGATCTCATCCTCGGAGTTGCACTGTATTATATTGGCATTGCATGTCTATAGACACTGTTGTATGTATTATGACGTACCTATATGGGTATTTGTATTGTTATTGGTTTGCACATGTGAAAGGAAACTTAAAACACTGAGGAAGAGAAGATTGAAACTGTAAGACAACCCCGCCCCTGGCCTAGTTTCATGCTGTTTGTGTCCTCAGCAGTAAAACGTGTTGTGAAAGAGACGAAGGGTGACAGAAACAGAGATAGTTGAGTTTAGTTTATTATTAAGATCCCCAATAGCTGCAGCAAAGCCACAGCTATTCTTCCTGGGGTCCAACAGTATCAAATATACAGTTGAAAACACAAAACATAAACATTATAAAAATTTAAAAAAATTAAAAATAACAAGTGAGCGATATACTTTTTTCAAATAATTTTGTCTTTTTTAAATAATTGTGTGTCTTTTTTTAGTACTTATGTGTCTTTTTTTGGGTCATTTTGTGTCTTTTTGTCATTTTGTGTGTTTTTTAAGTACTTTAGTGGGGTTTTTTGGTAATTTTGTGTCTTTTTATAATAATTTTGTGTCTTTTTTTGGTCATTTTGTGTCTTTTTTTAGTCATTTTATGTCCTTTTTTTGTAATTTTGTGTCTTTTTTTAGTCAATTGGGTCTTTTTTTAGTAATTTTGTGTCTTTTTTTAGTAATTTTGTGTCTTTTTTGGTCTTTTTTTTTGTAATATTGTGTCTTTTTTTAGTAATTTTGTGTCTTTTTTGGTCTTTTTTTTTGTAATATTGTGTCTTTTTTTGGTCATTTTGATACTGCCTCCAGCGGCCCCCAGGTAATTATTAGAGTTTGAGACCCCTGGTATACATCTTTACACAATCTACTAACACATAATACATATCACGCTGTATATACATTCATTCTACAGCATATACATTATAATAACACATATCACATATCTATAGAAATATACTACATACATATAAATACACCATGTTTTCTTATTTTGATAAATACTGTTTTATAAATATTTTGAATTGCTTTATGTTAGTGGTGAGTTTGATATTTTTAGACAGTGTCCTACAGCTGCATGTCTGGTGATATATTTATGACTCTCTGCACTAAAAGCCAGGTTTTTAAACAAAATAAAAGCGAGAGAGGGAGAAGAAATTAAAGCTGTAGTCGGCTGTGTAGAAACTTTCACCCCGACTGCAATTTTCCAGTTGTTTGTGTCTCTCTGCAGAGCAAACAATACAGAAAGAAATACAAACAAACACACAAAGGAAGGTAGATGTGAGAACACAAAATGACCAAAAAAGTTCACAGAATTACCAAAAAATACACCAAATACATTATTTTAAAAAGACAGAAAATGACCCAAAAAAGACCGAAAAATGACCAAAAAAGACAGAAAATGACAGAAAAAAACTGAATTACTTAAAAAAGACACAAAATGACCAAAAAAAAGACACAGAATTACCAAAAGACACAAACAATTATTTAAAAAAGACACAAAATTATTTTAAAAAGACACAAAATTATTAAAAGACACAAAATTACCAAAAAAAAGACACAATATTCTTTAAAAAAGACACAAAATTACCAAAAAAAGACACAATATTCTTTAAAAAAGACACAGAATTTAAAAAAAAGACACAACATTATTTAAAAAAGTTTCCTACAGCTGCATGTCTGGTGATATATTTATGACTCTCTGCAGTAAAAGCCAAAACAAAATAAAAGCGAGAGAGGGAGAAGAAATTAAAGCTGTAGTCGGCTGTGTAGAAACTTTCAGCCCGACTGCAATTTTCCAGTTGTTTGTGTCTCTCTGCAGAGCAAACAATACAGAAAGAAACACAAACAAACACACAAAGGAAGGTAGATGTGAGAACCGGCACAATAAAGCACTGTTTGTTGTGTTTAAACATCCCGCATGCTGAAATCGATAAAAGCAGCGAGAGGAAGTAAGCCCAGCTAATAACCCCAAAGTCTCATCTATGTGAAACTAACCTCGAAAAGTAATAAAGGGTGATATCAATCTGTTCTTTCTCATGTGTGTGAAGCCAACTGCTTCCTCAGCTGTACACAACATTCGTCTGGCAGGAAACTCCCACAGCAAACAGGTCGGTTATCAGCGGCTGGCATCGAGTCGGCCACTGGTGCGTTACCTGTCGTAAAACCTTTTGCCCGCTACGATAACCCGCTTTGTTCACAGAGTGAGTAAATCAGTCACACAAACACTCAGTGACGGGTAATATAGCTCTAAGTTCAATGCATATGATGAACAGTACTGTGCAAAAGTCTTAGGCAGGTGGAAAAAATTACCTTGAATAATTGATGCTGGTTTGAAGGCGAATGGTGGTCACACCAAATATTGATTTTATTTAGATTTTTCTTTTTGTTCACTCACTTTGCATTTTGTTAACTGATAAAAATAAATTGGTAACACTTTATATTACACTGAAAAAACATTTTTTGTGCCCTGTAATTATTATTTCAATCATCTATATAAATTCTACGAAGAAATACGAATTCAGTGCTTTTACTTTGAAATAGCAGTTTTTCATGTAGTGCATTACTTAGTGATTGTTATTCTGTGTCCTCAGTTTTGTATGTAAATTGAATCATTCGTTCCAAGTAATATTCACTAAAGCAGTTCATTGGCTTAATTAGTTTATATTACCAAGTAAAATGTAATTCAGGGACATCAGTGAATCTGTAATTTACTTGTTTATTTTCATTTTTTTTTAAATAAGTGATTCTATTAAATAAATATTACTTAGAAACAGCCTGAGTAAAGATTACAAACACTTCAATGTGGAAAACTTGCCTAGCTTTTTTTAAGTAAATGTCACGTTTTTTCAGTGTAGGGAACACATATTCAACATTAATTTGTTGCTTATTAGCATGCAAATAAGTAACATATTACTTAATAAATGAGTCATTACTTAATTAATGAGTCATTATTAAGTGGTTATTAATGCCTTATTCTGCATGGGCTTATTATACAACCAGTAAGACATTAACTAAGAGTTTTCCCTCATTAACCTCAGAGTTATTGCTTATTATTAGTAAGTAAGGAAGTTGTTGTATATGAGTTACGAACTCTTAGTTAATGTCTTACTGGTTGTATAATAAGGTCATGCAGAATAAAGCATTAATAACTACTTAATAATGACTAATTTAGAGCCAATATGTTACTTATTTGCATGCTAATAAGCAACTAATTAATGTCGAATATGTGTTCCCTAATATAAAGTGTTACCAACAAATTATTTACATTTCTATTTTTGCACTGTACTGTATATGCCGCCTTAGTGGAATTACACACATTGTGCATTGTATGTGGTAAGCAATGAGACAACTACATTCATCAAAATGTCAAGGTTTAATTTTAGTACAAAGTGCGTTTACTGGAAACTTTCTGAAGATCTAAGCCACATCTAGTGACCTTTATGGCCTCTTTTTAAAGTTCAACTGTCAGGAGTTAACACCAATATAAAGGTTTGATCCAAGCAGTAGAGTATTGGTACTCGATACCTTTAAAAAGGTGCTGGACATGCTTCTTGGCACATATCTACACTATGGTTGGCATTGCACAAAAATGTCTTTTGTGCAGTAAAACAACAACAAAAAAAGTTAAAAAGGCTGTTGAACTTCTCTGATAAATTATTTTCTTTAGAAATTGGAGTAAAAGGAATTGATATAGACAACACTTTTCTGGGTGGCCACAAGGGTCACAAATATGTTGATGACAATGCCTGCTTTTACCGCCATTTTCTGCAATAAATAGTGTATTTTTGGTTATCTTTTAAAGAAAACATACGTTTCAATCCCAAATGAAAGCTTTTTTCCATCATTTCAAATGGAATATCTTTGGGGTTTTGGGCTGCATCACGTTGGGTTCTGGGAATTGGCATTTTTTAACGTTGTATAGACTCAATAAGGGATTAAACAGGAGTCTAAATCAACATTAGTTGAGCTATAATGATACTGAAATAAAGTCTTTCCTCAATTCGACTCAACAAACTTTATCAGTGCAGGCGTGTGCATGAAGAATTACATGTGGTCAAATTTTCCATGGGGCTTACCCTGTCAAGCATCAATTACTGGTGTAGCCCGAGGGGGGGAATTTAGATTGGAAAGAGATTGTGCAAAAGAAAAAACAAAAGACAGATTGTTGACTTAGAGGTGCTTAGTTTAAATTAAAAACAAATATGCAAGAAACCCTTCAAAACACCCAACTGTAAAGTTTTTAATTTGTGGCGTTATCGGTCTGGAGCTGGTGCCAGTTTCCCTCTTTTATTTTTTAACAGAGTTCAAACAGGAAAAAACTTTGTGTACATTCCTTTTTCTCAAGATCTACATACCAATCTGACTTTAAACAAAGTCTGAGTTACTTATTAATCATCAACACAGCTTTATAAGGAGCAACATTAGACCCACAAACACGCTGGTATTTTGCCTCCATCTTTGGTACTCATGTACTCAACAGCAAGGTTATAATAGTTTTTCATTAGTTTTAATTTCGTTGTGATTTTTTGTTTTCAAATTAAGTTAGTTTTAATGAGTTTGTAGAGTGAGTTTGCTAGTTTTAATTAGTTTTTATTTTTGAAGAATGCTTAGTTTTGGTTTAGTCATTATTCGTTTCAGTGTTAGTTTTAGTTTTTTTGTAATGGGGTTTTTGTTGGGTGCGAGATTAAAAAAAGTCACAATAAATGTTTCCTTTATTTCCTTTGTCTGATCCATCTCAGCCCCAATAAGTTTATTAAGTCATAAAACCAAATAGATTAAATAGATTTCATATCAACCAAAAAGGTTTACGTATGAAAAAAGTTGACAAAGACGAAAACGAAGGACATTTTCACTATAATTTTAGTTAGATTTGTAATCACATAGTACAGTTTCAGTTAGTTATCGTTTTTTTAAAAACTCTAATTTTCATTTTTATTTCAGTTAACGAAAATGTTTTTTCAATTCTAGTTTTCGTTAATTCGTTAGTTTTCGTTAACTATAATAACCTTGCTCAACCGATGGTTTTTCTGCACGATGCTTTCCAAAAATCACATTTACATGCACACCAACAGTGGACAACACACACACAGTAGTGAGGAATGAGTAGCCTCTTAGACCAGATTAGGGTTGATAAGAGTTTGTCGCCGTAGCTCAAAGAACTACACACTCAAACACACACACACACGCTGCCAGTCCAAGCCTGTCGGGGTCGAGCAGCATATTAAAGTATTGGGTTGCAGCTACTGCTAATCTGCAGAAGAAACGCTCCTTCATGTGCATACTTGTCCCTCTTTTCCTCTCTCAATCCTCTCTTTCAGTCCTCCTCCTCTTTTTTTCCATACTTGTCCACTCTGACTCTCTCTCTCTGTGTTTCCCCAACTTTTTTTTTTTATCCTCATTCCTCTTCTTCTCTTGTTTCCCATAATTGTCCATCATCTTTCGCTCTCTCGTTTTTCTCTTTTTTCCCACCAACTTCTGATTTTTGGCACCGCAGTCTCTGCATGCATAGACTCTTGACATTTTCATCATGTGCAAATGTCAAAAGAGTTCTGGAAGATATTTTAAAGTTTGAACGAGGAAGGCAAAATAATAAGAAAAGTTTCTCTTCATCCGTCAACAACGTTTGATGTATGATCCTTTGACTGTTTCCAATGTTTAAATCATTTACAGCACGTTGTTCCTTCTTGTTTTCATTCTCCGTCAGTACTTGCACCTGTGAATGGAAATGTTTGTTTGTTTTGAGGTAATTCTTATGATGGGAGCAAAGTAGGAAGTTGGGTAATGTAGTACAAAGAGCGAGAAAGTCCGCAAAGTGAGGCGGTCAGGGTGTATCAGTCGAAAAATACAGAAATTTGACCCAGGAGTGTTCAAACAGCCTGTCCTCCTGTCAAAACTACAATAAAGATTGTGTGTACAGGCACCGAAAAACAAGCTATATTTACGAATTTCACCTTCCGCTGTTTTGCGTCCACCGCCATCTTTCTGACGTAACAGTGACTGACAGCCAATCGTTTGAAAGGGCGGATTCCCACGTTCAGTAGGAGGCTGGGGTGGTGGACGGGTCAAGCAAGCAACAAACTTTCACACGGGAGATAGGGATTCGCGTCCTGTGTTAAACAAAAGTTAACTATTTTTGACTTAAGCTACGTTGTTTACGTAAGTTACGTAAATTGCGGAAGTCACGTGACCCTTGTAACTACCTCATTTCCGGCATTTATGTACATTTATTTACTGTTTAAACTGTCTTTTATAATGCCTTACCAGAAGTTTTTTGCCCTAAACCTAAGGTCAGTGTTTGTACAACATAAATCCACAGAAACTCAGCTTTTTTTACAACCGTGGGCCGTACGTGTGTGTTATTTTTAAAACGGGCCGTTGTACCGCGAGCCCGTGAACCGCGGTACGTTAATGTGTGCCGTGAAACGCGAGCCGCGATAAGTTAAAATGTGCCGTGAAACGCGAGCCGCGATACGTTAAAATGTGCCGTAATTTGTGGTACTGACACACGACCTATTCTGCCGTTTATGTTAGAGAACTGGTTGGTTCAAACCTAGCATTAACTTTGTTATCATAAGTTATAATGCAAGTTAACTTGAACATATGTCACTTATGTAACTACACTGTAAAAATGTCCTGTTGTTTTTACAGAAAAAAACTGGCAGCTGTGGTTACCACAATATTTCCGTAAAAAATACAGTACATATGTCAACATCTTTACAGAACAACTTGTAAATTTTACATCCTAAAATTGTAGTAATTTAAAAAAATATATACATTTTAAAGTTGTCCGTTGATGCTAATTTAACAGGCTGATGCTGCTTTTATACTAATTATTAATGCAAAATGTACATGCAGATTTTGCTTATTGTGCATTGAATACCGGTTAATTAACATTCAGTTATTATTTATTGTACACTGAATACCAGTGAAATTTACAAGTTGTTCTGTAAAGTTGTTTACATTTGTACTGTATTTTTTGCAGAATTATTCTGGTAACAGAATAGATTAGGTTATCAGATTTTTTTAACAGTGTACTTTATCTAGTTACGTTCAGAAGTAGTTCTTTTAACCAGCATAACCAAATCATTATGTTGCCTAAACCTACCTAAAGTTTCATTTCATAACTTTAACCACATGGCTGTTTCACAGCATTAAATATAACTGCCATATTTCGTAAGATGTCGGTCAAACAGTGGTGTGAGGATAGTAAGACACTCTTGAGTTGCATTGTGGGAGGTGTAGTATGAGGTGTTTTGGAGCTTGGCCCATGAGAACTTATAGTGAGTTCACAATAAATGGTTTTAGCCTTGATTTTTTCCGTCTCTACTAGTTTCTGATGATGATGACATCATAGACAAAAGCCCCAGATCAAAGGCAAATTGGCGCCCGTCCTGCAAGCAACAAACATGTTGTATGGATTTTCAAAGACGTTATCTGCCAAGAGATACAAAGCATGTTAAATACATCATGGCAGCTGTGAAATTTGTTCTTAACAGCATTGACAGCAGAGAAGACCTAAAGCGTAAGATATGGATGTGGAAGGGAAATATCAGGGATCAGTGAGAGGGCTCGGAAAATTTGCAGCAAAACATCAGCAGGCAGAACAGACTCCCCAGCCGCTCTCTCCTCCATACTTTTTCTTTTTCTTCCATACTTTTTCGTTGTAAATCAGCGCACAGACACAGGTAACGTGATCAGGGGTCTCAAACTCAAATTACCTGGGGGCCGCTGGAGGCAGTATCAAAATAAAATAATATAATAATATATATAATAATAATATAAATAAATAAAAGACACAAAATTACTAAAAAAAAGGCACAAAATTACCAAAAAAGACACATTACTTAAAAAAAGACACAAAATTACCAAAAAAGACACAAAATTACTTAAAAAAAGATACAAAATGACCTAAAAACACACAAAATTACTTAAAAAGATGCCAAAATGACCCAAAAAATACACAGAATTACCAAAAAAGACACAAAATGATTTTAAAAAAGACACAAAATGACCAAAAAAGACACAAAATGACAGAAAAAACTAAATTACTTAAAAAGACACAAAATTACCAAAAAAGACACAGAATTACCAAAAAAGACATAAAATTATTTTAAAAGACACAAAATTACCCAAAAAAGACATAAAATGACAAAAAAAAATACACAAAATTACTAAAAAGACAAAATTATTTAAAAAAAGACCTGAATTACCAAAAAAAGACACAAAATGACCAAAAAAAGACACAAAATGACAGAAAAAACTAAATTACTTAAAAAGACACAAAATTACCAAAAAAGTAATTAAAGGGACCTTCCACACACAACACGGTAAAGTGCCATTCATATAAAACTCACATTAAACTTTCATATCAAGGTGAGGGCCACAAAATATCATCACGAGGGCTGCAATTGGTCCGCGGGCTGCAAGTTTGAGACCGGTGCTTTAAAGACTTTCAACTTTATCAAAGTGTAGTATGAATTTGAGAGTGCAAACACCTGCTGTGACATCAGTATTTTAGAGAGAAGACATAAAGTAGATCAGAGTGGAAAAGAGCCCAAAAAAAGGATTCCCTACTAGATTTACTCATACAATCTTGTCTCTTCCCTTGTACAGTAATCTTCCTCTTTGTTTCCATTATCCGTCTTCTTTTTTTAGCTTTTGGCCAGACAATGTATGACATGAGGAGATCAGACTATTTCTGTCTCTCTGTCTGTTGTTTTAAACAGGGTGAAAGAGGAGAGTTCGGGGTTTTATTTGTTGTTGCTGTTATTGCAGCTGGAAAAGTTTTTTAGACTTGTGGTATTGCAGACACACAGCGCTCTGGTGTGGGTCTGGTCTACACACACACACACACACACACACACACACACACACACAGGAGGTCACGCTGGCAGTGACCTTCAACTTTAAGGCTTGTCACATCAGAGCCCACACGCTGATATACTGAAAACATAAGTGTCCCACTTAAACGAGGGCATAAGTGTTGTCTTTCACAATAAAACTGCTGTTAAAGACTATCACTAAGACCCTCGTTAAGAGCAAAGCTCAAAAACACATAAACATGACTTACTTACTGGTGGCAGAAAGCAGAGTGGGAAAATTTTTCTCCACACATGAGCACATAGTGATAAACCCCTGAAGTCAGATGCATTTCACTTCTGAATGGTTTTTTTATGGTTAGAGAGTTGAGACTGGTTGCATCAGGGTTCCTTGCAACATTTTATTTTTTTCTCTGAATATATACAGCGTGGGTCTCAAACTCGCGGGCCAATTGTGGCCCTCGTGATGATATTTTGTGGCCCCCACCTTAGTATGAAAGTTTAATGTGAGTTTTATATGAATGTCTCTTTACCGTGTTGTGTGTGGAAGGTCCCTTTATTGCTCCAGCTAGAGCTTTGTTTCACTTGTTTCTATGACGACATGAACAAAAAGAAAGGCAGCTTTTGTGTCTTTTTTTGTAATTTTGTCTTTTTCTAATAATTTTGTGTCTTTTTTTTAATTTTGTGTATTTTTTTGGTCATTTTGTCTCTTTTTTGTCATTTTGTGTTTTTTTAAAGTAATTTTGTGTCCTTTTTTGTAATTTTGTGTCTTTTTTGGGGGGGGGGGGGGGTTGTCTTTTTTAATAATTCTGTGTATTTTTTGGTAATTTTGTGTCTTTTTTTGGTAATTTTGTCTTTCTTATAATTTTGTGTCTTTTTTAGTAATTGTGTGTCTTTTTTTGGTAATTTTCTGTCATTTTTTGGCCATTTTGTGTTTTTTTTTTTTTTTTTGTTAAATCTTTTTATTTCAAAGGACATTCAAACACATTTTCTTTGACTTTTGTTTGTATAGTTTACAAGTCCTTTTCGATTATTTCCCCATTTTGTGTTTTTTAAGTAATGTTTTTTCAGACCTTTTGTGTCTTTTTTTTTTGTAATTTTGTGTCTTTTTTTGGTCATTTTGTGTCTTTTGTGAACTTCAGCGGACTTTAACAGACTTTGTAACCGTCCTGAAACAAAGTCAGAGAATTCAATAAGTGGGTGTGTTGATGACGTTTCTATCATGCAACTGATGTGAAGAAAACAAACATACAAGGGTGAAGAAGAAGTGTCATGTACACAAAGACGCCAACAAAAACATCTAACTGAAGGGACAACAAGGTTCAGAAACCTCTGTCAGTTGGGGCCGATGCCAAAATTGTCAAAGAAATTCCAAGAATGGCTAGAAACTCAGATGTTTATGATTAGAAAGCGGCTACGTGAGCGTCATGTCCTGCCTCTTGCACGCTCCACGCTCTTCCCAGTAGCAGAGGTCCAGATTCTCCGGATTAGAAAACAGCTGTAAGGCCAAAGCAAGTTGCAAAAGCCTCAAAGTGATGTTATCAGAGGTCATCTCGCTGCCCCACAGGCATGCATGCCATGCGGTCCTGCTTATGGCCTTTTCGGGCTTTCTCTCTGATCTCTCTTAAATTGGAAAAGAAGTCCTTAAAGGGACAGTTCACCCTAAAAAAAGTACCTATTGTTGGAGATATCAGCTGGAGTTCAAAGCACTAAAAATGTCTTGGAAAAACTCCACTGCAACATTTCTTTCCAGAAATCTTGAAAATCCATAAATCATGGGTCTCACCCTTGATATGAAAGTTTAACGTGAGTTTTATATGAATGGCACTTTACCATGTTGTGTGTGGAAGGTCCCTTTAATTAATTTTTTGGGGAAATTTTGTGTCTTTTTTTGGTAATTTTGTGTCTTTTTAAAATAATTTTGTGTCTTTTTTAATAAGTTTGTGTGTTTTTTTGGTTATTCTGTGTCTTTTTTTGGTAATTTTGTGTCTTTTTTTGGTAATTTTGTGTCTTTTTTTGGTAATTTTGTGTCTTTTTTAATAAGTTTGTATGTTTTTTGGTTATTCTGTGTCTTTTTTGGTAATTTTGTGTCTTTTTTTGGCAATTTTGTGTCCTTTTTGTTATTCTGTGTCATTTTCGGTAATTTTGTTTCTTCTTTAAGCAATTTAGTGTTTTTTCAGTCATTTTGTGTCTTTTTTTGTAATTTTGTGTCTTTTTTGGTCATTTTGTTTCTTAAAGTAATTTTGTGTTTTTTCAGTCATTTTGTGTCTTTTTTTGTAATTTTGTGTCTTTTTTGGTCATTTTGTTTCTTAAAGTAATTTTGTGTTTTTTTCAGTCATTTTGTGTCTTTTTTGTAATTTTGTGTCTTTTTTGGTCATTTTGTGTCTTTTTTAAGTAATTTTGTTTTTTTCTGTCATTTTGTGTATTTTTTTTAGTAATTTTGTGTCTTTTTTAAGTAATATAGGGTTTTTTTCTGTCGTTTTGTGTCTCTTTTTTTTTAGTATTTTTGTGTCTTTTTTTGGTAATTTTGATACTGCCTCCAGCGGCTGCCATGTAATTTGAGTTTGAGACCCCTTATCTTTACATATAAAGCTCTTCAAGAAGAAAAGTTGAGACGACATGCAAAACATTTAACATGAGAAGACAGTAATTTTGAGGATATCCAACAACAGAGCCATAAACTTATACGGCTCCCAGGCTACACCATAAAAAACACCTGCGCATAAAAATCCAGCGTAAACAGGACAGGGAAGGATGGAACATGAAAAGGTGTCGAAGAGATGGTCTTAAACTGAAGGGACGCCACTTAGAAGAAGAAAAATAGCAGCAGCCTTGACTTGTCTGTGCAGCCTTCATTCATTCCAGCTCATTAACAGGAAGCTATTTAAGTGGTGCAAGACTCAAATAACTGTCTCGACCTCTGACACACCGTAACTCTTTCCAGGTTTCAGACAGCAGCACTTTAACTGTAGTGGGACTTGTCTTGTGTTCACTCTGATTTCCACATCGTCTGTTTTTTACTGCCTGGCCATTGTTAAGCAGCCTGCTGGGTCATCTTTTCATTGATGCATCAATCATTAGATTTCTCCAAAACACAGTGACAAAGTCTGAAATATTTTTATTTAGCAATATTTCAAGTCAAGGATAGCTTTCATTATAGTGAAGACATCAAAACTTTGAGTGTCCTTTAACATTTGGAAACAATACAATGGATGTAAAGCTGCATTTCCACTAAATCAGCTGTTGAGTCTTGGGAGAAAAAGGTTTTAGGGGATGCTGAAAAAGAACAAACTGGACAGAAATTAAAGGCGACATCACGCTGTGGTGACCAATCATGTCGCCAACGATAAGTCCACAAGATGATGATTTGTGTTCTTCTTGGGTTGCTTGGTTTATTCAGCTTCAAATTCTGAGTCTGGCTGCAAGATGGCAATACCAAGAAGCTTCTTCGATTTGTGTCCATTGGGGGTGCACCTATTGCAATTTTCTGGCCGATCACCAATTTTTAAAAAGCCTGACCTGCCGATTCCGATTTTGGCCAATACCGATTTTTTTATAACTCACAGCATACACCTTCAATGTTTGAATCTTATTTTATTAAAAAACAATAACACAGCAGTAGTTTTCTTTACCAAATAAAGGAAATCACAATGTCTGAGGTAGTTAATAAACTATTGAACTTAAAATAACAATTTACTAACAAAAGAACTGCAATCATAAATAAAGTGTCCTGAGGTTTTGGTTTCGTTACTAGTAGAAGTACGCGTACGTGCAGACGCACTTTCAGACCTTTGCGGATCTACATAAGATCGGTTTGACGTAAAAGAATTGGCCGGTCAAAATGAAGGAAATCGACCTGCCAATCATGTGTGGCTAGCTGTATTAATTTCTCCCTCACTGTTGTTCAACACTTGTACTTGTAGGATATGATGGTCGACCTTTGTGGTGTTTGTGACGCACTTCCTCCACTGTGATTGGACAGTTTGGTATAAAAGTGACAGTGACGAGGGTTGAACATTTTTCAACTCTTTGTGACCAAATAAACACCAAATGTGCAGCGATTGGTGCATGGCGCTAGCCTGGCTAACGGCAGACTAATCACAAATGAGATCTAGTCTGGTTACCAGCCATTCATTTCTCCGTAGAGGAGGCGTGGTTTACGATCCTACAGAGCCGTTTATTCGGCGCTAAGAATGTCTATCAAAAGCGTCTGTAAGTAGCTCTTAGCCAATCATATCAGTTATACCAGGTGACATATGTAGAGTGACAGAAATTGATGTTTACATAGCCAGACTAGCCCATCTCTACTTTGAGACTAAAATGCTCAATTCTGATTCTGCAACGTTTTTCTGCAGCATGTTCTGGCTCTGGCTGCTCCGTAGTTTCAGCTCACAGTCTACCGGGTGTGTTGGTGTGTGTGTGTGTGTGTGTCTGTGTGTGTGTGTCTGTGAGAGAGTGTTGCTTGCTGCTTTGCTTCTCCTAAAACATCCTTTTTGGTGGTGAAACAGGAGTGTAAAGTCAAACGTTGTTCTTCTTCTAAAAAAAAACCTTGGCTCGAAACTATCTAGAACACTGTCTACAGCTAGATCCAAAGAGAGTTTCGCGTCTGCTGCAGCCATGTTGGATCTGTAAGAAAACTACAAAACTACAAGCTTCCGTCTGTCCAATAGTACGCGTCACCATCTTGCCGTCCCTCCCCGTTCTGTGATTGGATCCATAAAAAAAGGGCTAAGAATCATCCGTCGTTGCCAGACTGGCTGCAGGTTCAAAATTAAATCGAGCACGCAAGGCAGTATGGGTATACCCAGGCTATCATGGCGCTTGTTGCACAATGTAAATATGCAGCGTTTCAGGCATCTAGTTGGCTCAGTGTGAAAAGCATGAAAATGTAAAAAAAAATCTAAAAAAATCTAAAAAAAAAAAAAAAAACCTAATTTATATGCATACTTAAAAAGTAATCTAAAATAATATAACGTTGAGTATAACTTTGTTTTTTATGCTACAAATAAACCCATTTCCTGAAAAATGGCATCAGATTACGAAAAGCTCATTATGTTGACACTGATTTGATTTAGTGCATGCTGTTGTCATTAGCAAACTGCAGCAGCAGGCTGAAGGCCTATTATCTGGGATTATCCCATGATGTTCGCCATAATTGACCCTTCATTCAAGGGCAGAATAATGACTTCAAGCTGGAACCATCCAACAGGGTAAGAAACTATCTCACTGGAACCACCTGTAGAGCCACAGCTTATTTGTTTCTGGTGTTTTTGGATATCAGGACCCATTTTCCATCCCTTCAGAGAAGGCTGTTTGTTTCCATTTGTTACTGATCAGCATGAAAACAGCCCATCTGTCACCATTAAAAAATGAAGACTTAATTAGGTGCAGCTAGAGTTTCTGTTTTATCTGTTGAGCCAAGTTGAGTGTTTGCTCCATGATAGTGTCCTCCAAACATTCTTCTTTTAACTCTATGGAGTCTTGGACTATTTTGTCCATTTTTGAAAACCTTTTCATGTCTTTTTTGTGTCTTTTTTGGTCATTTTGTGTCTGTTGTGTCTTATTATAGTTAATTTGTGCCTTTTTGTGTCCTTTTTTTGGTCATTTTGTGTCTGTTGTTGTGTCTTTTTTTAGTTATTTTGTGTCTGTTTTTGTTTATTTTTTTAGTTATTTTGTGTCTTTTTTGGTAATTTTGTGTCTTTTTTTGGTAATTTTGTGTCTTTTTTCTAGTCATTTTGTGTCTTATGTGTCTCTTTTGGCCATTTTTTGTCTTTTTCTAGTCACGTTGTGTCTTTTTTTTTTAATTTGTGTCTTTTTTGGTAATTTTGTGTCTTTTTTTCTAGTCATTTTCTAGTGATTTTTTGTCTTTTGTGGACTCCAGAGGGTTAACTCGTCTTCTCTAATTCAGTGTCTTTGCCATTAATTAAAGGCAGCTTTTTCCACCATTTACCATTAATACCCGACTATGTACAATGTGTTCTGAATACAAACCAGATGCAAACAGTGAATAAGCAAACAGTGTAAATGGACTATAACTCTGCATGACAGCGTTGCTCACCTTGAAGCATCCAGCTGGTCAGAAGTCTCTCAGGATGCCATAGAAAGCTTCCACTGCTGTGTGGATCATAAATTATACATGAAGCCTCTACAGCTGATTTCACTCTTTAGCCATCCAATCGTTTCCCATGTGAGCGTTTAAGCGTTAAAGACAGCAGACATGTTGAACTTGTACATTGGAACCACGCTGTGCTGGAGTCAGACTTGACAGAGGCCTGAAAGCACACAGTGGGTGCAAGCATCTGAAAAATACCCCCTCAAGTTTTTTTTTTTGTTCGACTACAGCCACATGGAGGGCAGAAAATCTGTTGGCAATTTTCTCTTGTTCTTTAAGTGTGTGTGGGTGTGTGTGTGTGGGTAATTTTCTGCTTTCAGGACATGAGGAACGTGAGGCAGAGACAGGCAGAACACGCCTCCCGAAACAAACGAGAACAGCCCGTCTGTTGCTTTACTGTACTGGCTTCCCCTCAGAGTATATAGGGTGTACACCAGACGGGGGGCCACATGCACACTCGCATTCATGCACACACACCTGCACACACACGCCAAACCCCAGAGCGATCATGTCTAATTTGCAGGTCGGGTTGAGTGTTTGATGCAAGAGAAACAGGCCCGCAGCCAGGAATAACAGCACAACTAGAGCTGGATGACCATTTTATGTCTTCTGTGTCTCTTTTGGTCATTTTTGTCTTTTTTTCTAGTCATTTTGTTTCTTTTTTGGTCATTTTCTGTCTGTTGTGTCTTTTTTTAGTTATTTTGTGTTCTTTTTTAGTAATTTTGTGTCTTTTTTGGTAATTTTGTGTCTTTTTTGGTCATTTTTTTGTCTTTTTTGTGTCTTTTTTTAGTAATTTTGTGTCTTTTTGTGTCTTTTTTGGTCATTTTGTGTCTGTTGTGTCTTTTTTGTTATTTTGTGTCTTTTTTTAGTTATTTTGAGTCTTTTTTTGGTCATTTTGTCTCTTTTTTTGGTCATTTTGTGTCTCTAGAACTAGAACAGCCCGCTGTGTTGCTTTACTGTACTGGCTTCCCCTCAGAGTATATAGGGTGTACACGAGACGGGGGGCCACATGCCACATGCATTCATGCACACACACTTGCACACACACGCCAAACCCCAGAGCGATCATGTCCAATTTGCAGGTCGGGTTGAGTGTTTGATGCAAGAGAAACAGGCCCGCAGCCAGGAATAACAGCACAACTAGAGCTGGATGACCATTAAAAACACAGGTGAAATTAATCATTTTCAGGACTTTGTGGCGTTTCAGCAAATTAATCGGGGAGATTTATACCACAGTGGGGTTTCCAATGCCTTGCTTAAGGGACTTTAGATAGACCACATGACTAGTAACAGGTGATTAAACCTGTGACCTTTTGCTTTAATGGCGAACAGACATGGAGGAATATAAAACAGAGACAGATTGCACAAAACAGCGTAGAGAAGGAGGGATATTAGGCTCGACAGTAACAGTTACCAGGCTGACATTTTGAGAAACTGTCAACTATTTCTTGGCCTTTGGTTGCCCTAAGTGGTACTTTTTCATATTTAAAAAAGGGCAGCATACAGCGAAACATGCACCCCGAAGTGAAATACATTTTTTGTATTTGTTGAATTAGTGAGACTTAACCCTTTGAAGCCCACTATCCCACCACTGAAACATGTTTTCTTTAAAAGATCGCCAAAAACACAACGTTTATCATAGAAAGAAACTGTAAAAAAAAAGATGTATTATCGTCAGATTTGTACTTTCCCACAGTCCTTAAACGTCTCATGTGTTACGTAAGTTTCCATTAGAAAAAGCAAGCAAAAAGAAGCTTAAAATTGTGATATTTCTGTAGCTTTTTTTGGTAATTTTGTGACTTTTTTTGGTAATTTTGTGTTTTTTTAATAATTGTGTGTCTTTTTTAATAATGTGTCTTTTTTTGGTCATTTTTTGTATTTTTTGGTCATTTTTGGTCTTTTTAAAGTAATTTAGTGTTTTTTCAGTCATTTTGTGTCTTATTTTGGTCATTTTGTGTCTTTTTTAGTAATTTGTGAATCAAGGAATAGTACAAAACTTTTAAACTGTTGAAAACACACATTTTCATGTAAAATAATGGAGAAATTCCATATTGTCACAAGGACACAATAACCCTAAAAATAAAGGGATTATTCAGTCAAAATTACAGTTTTTGCTGATATTTACATTCAAATTTACAGTAAAAAACCCTCTCACTGTATTTTTTACAGTGAAGTTCTGGTAACCACAGCTGCCAGTAGTTCACCGCAAATTATACAGATTTTTTTTGACAGTGTATATAGTATCAATATATAGATATATATTTATCTTCAATAGCCCTAAGTAGCTCTTGTAAATAAGACAGAGGAAGTAAAAACCAAAGCATGTAGAGAGTCGGTGTATGAATAAAGTGACAAACATTTAATGATGGGGTTAAAATGAAAGAATGAGAAAAAGAAACAGGTTTTTGGAACAGACAATGATTTAAAAGGGGTGACTGAAGCTTGATTTACAAAGTGAGAAAGACAAAAACAAGAAGCAACAGCCCACAAAATGTGTGTGTGTGAGAGAGAGAGAGAATTATTGAGTGTGTGTGAGTGAGAAAATGCATCTGTGTGGGTGTGTATCTATATTTCCACGGCTTGGCTGCGTTTCCATCTGGGGAAGATGAAACAGAGTGAGGGATGAAACAAAACAGAGACAGGACGGAGAGGAGAGGAGAAGAAAAGAGGAAAAGTTCAGAGTTAATAAGTGTGGTGATGGAAGGAGACAGGAGAGGAAGAAGATGTGTCCTGTCTTCTGACTTCAAGGCGATCTTAATTATAACCTTATTTATGGGTCACATGGGCACATTCAGGCTGGAAGACACAGTTTGTAACGAGAACAAGAAAAAACGAATTCATTTCCATATAACGGCTTTAACGTTTAATGAGTGTAACATGCATACTTTTTCTCTTTGAGTCTATTATTTGCTTTTAAAATAATTATCACTTTATTCCAGAAAACCTATTTAATTTAAATACATTCTCAGGCAATAAAAATCCTTTTATATTTTGGCATCTCAAAACCGAAAAGGCCAAGCAACCCTATCATCCTTGCAAATTTCCAGACAAAGAATAAATAAATAAATAAATATATATATATATATATATATATATATATATATATATATATATATATATATATATATATATATATATATATATATATAATTATTATATTGTGTGTGACAATAACTTAAAAATAAAAAAACCTTGGCATGATTTTTTTGGTTGAAACCTTAAAAGAAAACAATAAAAATTGTATTTTAATAACAATAAATTAAAAATAGCAACAATAAATTCAAAATAAAATAACTTGGAATGATTCTCTGGTTGAAACCTTAAAATAAAACTATAAAAATGTTTTTTTTATAACAATAAATTCTAAATAAATTAGCTTTGTATGATTTTTTGGTTGAACCCTTAAAAGAAAACTATAAAATTTGTATTTTAATAATAATAAATTACAGATGAAATAGCTTTGTATGATTTTTTGGTTGAACCCTTAAAAGAAAACTATAAAATTTGTATTTTAATAACAATAAATTCAAAATAAATTAGCTTGGTATGGTTCTTTAGTTGAAACCTTAAAATAAAACATTTTTTTTACTAAGATTTTATCCCAATCCCAATCATTTTGAAGCTATTAACATAACTTTAGGAAATTGTATCCAGCCATTTTGAATACTCCCAGATGTCACAAGCATTAACATGGGACTTTTATTATGAAATGTGGTAATAACTGGAAAACAGAATATTGCACCATCAAGAGAACCCCGGCTAACCTCCACTGCTGAGTAAAAGACTCAGTAGATCTCTAATTGATAAATATAGATTTAATAATATTCTGAGCATTATTAAATCCGACTTGCAGAGGAAATACAGCACAGACTAGAATCCAATAAGCATTTTATTTATACTTTTACAGTATGCCTGAAAACTTCCCTTTATATTGACTTGACAATATATGTCTGTTTGAGTGCTTTAGGACACGAACACAGCTCACAAGTGAAAATCCATGTAAATTACAAAAATCAAAAGTAAGAGAAAGTTAAGATAAGAATCCAGAGATGCTCTTGCATGAGGCCCAATGTGCCCAAAAGTATAATATTGATTCATGGATACACAGGCCATCCAGTGGGTCCATTCTGCATAATGAGTACTTTTACTTTTGATACTTTAAGTACATTTTCTGATACTTTTGTACTTTTACTTCAGTAAGTTTTGAATGCAGGACTTTTTACTTGTAGTGGAGTCATTTCACAGTGTGATATAATACTTCTTTCACCACTGATTACAACCATTTCAGTCTGTGCGCGCACACACACACACACACACACACACACACACACACACAAACACATACTCACAAGTGGGCTATTGGCTACCACTGCAAAGAAAGTATTTGCAAGTTAATAAGTAACTTTATTCGTGTAAAAGTTGACAAGTGGTGAAACGAATATCTTGTCAACATTTCTCAACCGTCACATAAGTCATAAATGTCAACTGATTTTTTTTTGCTGACCTGCATGTTTTCACTCTGTCTTTCAGGTGACAGAGAGCATCATCTCCAAACAAACCTTCATAGGTGAGTATCACACACACACACACACACACACACACACACAATGCAACAAATGTAATTTCTGATATGCTGTGATTCCCTCTCTCCCTCAGAGAGGAGAACCATGCCTCGCTCCTTCAACAACAACACGGGGTCAAAGTTCATGACCCCACAGAGGCCATCTGCCCACTTGACCCTCAGAGACACCGGCTCTCAAGGTGAGATGTTTTACGTGTCAGCGCTTCAGCTGTGATTATTACTCTGGCTCCAGGGTTTCAGGAAGAGTGAAAGGGAAACTGAAGCTATTCATGTCAAGGTTAGAGGGTTATTATTCTGGGTTTACGACCACTGGAATACAGCCTTTCTACTGTGTGCAAAGCAGTATAAACAATAGAGAACAAAGAGACTAAAAGAGTTTTTATTCCTTGCATATGTCTGTTTGACCCTTAATAGGACACTCATTGAAACACTTGCAAATTCCAGATTTCAACCCTAGAGAATATTGGAGGAAGTTACATATTACCAGAATGCGTAAAAAAACATACGGACCCAGGGGAGGGGGGTGATATTTTGAGAAAAAAGTTAAAAAGTGGTGAATATATGAGGGGAAACAAAGGCTGACACATGGTTTAAAAGTTTGGACACAATTTAATTTAACACAGGAAACATATTTTATTCCAAATATAATATTGGATTATTAATATTGATGCATTTATATCAGCGGAATTGTTCTGTTGTCAAGATCAACACATGGTGTCCCCCAAGGCTCGGTGCTTGATCCCCTCCTATTCATCCTAAATTTGCAACTTTTTTCTTGTAGATTTGCCACTTTAATCTAGTAAACCTGCAACTTTATTTCTTGTACAATTGCCACTTTAATCTAGTAAATTTGCAATTTTTTTCTCGAGATATTACCTCCCCACCCCCGGGTTTGTATTTTTATTTTTATTCATATTTGGCCCTAAAATGCCGTCATAGTCAAGTTCTCCTCGTACAAGTCATTGAAGAATAACTCTGTTAGTACGACTGTTTCTTGCTGATTTTTTTTCTATATTTCTCATTTTGACATTGGAAGTCAAGGCCAATAAAGTTAATATTATTATATTATTATCATACTGATTGGTCAAATGTCATGGTGTCAGAAATTATAGTTATAATTTTTTTTTTTTTTTTTTACGAGAAAAAGAGAAAGTCAGACTCAAACAGTGTTGCATTAATGCATATATTTCAGTCTGGAATGTAAGTCACAAAATATTCTTTAAATTGCATTAATCATATTTTCCTCTATGCACGTATCCATTTATCTTCCTTTAATAAACCTTGAATGAATTGCCTAAAGCGTTTAAACCTTTAATATGAGGGCAGACTGAGGAGCATAAGCACCATAAGGACACGAACATCCTGAAACCACTTCAGTTGTTTTATCTATTTAAGTTGCTTATGCTTATGCACATTCCAACCGAAACTCTAATATAAAGTGTTTAGTTGTACATTAAAGGATTCAGATTCTTTGGGCCACATGCATAAACTATGTGAATGCACACAAACCATGTGTCGGCCGCTTTCCCACACATAAGCTGGTGTTTCTGAAGGAAGAATGTGTGCATCTCTGCAGAGTTCACACCAGGCAAATACACATTTAAGCTGAGTATAAGTTGACATTATTTTTAGGTCATTTGCCAGTTTAACTGATTGTGTTAATGTTTTTGCAGCCTACGGAGTGTGCTGTAAAAAGGTAGAGCTTGACAAGAATGGGATTTTTGAGAGTGATACCAACTTTAGAGAAGAAAAATGACCAATTACTAATGTTGCAGCCAATATAGTGATTTTTTTTTTTGCTGTAGCTGAGTATTGACTGATTTTTCACCAATATGACTCTGCATAGGCGCTCAGCAGGGTACTGTATTAAGAATTATTTTATTTTATTTTATTTTTTATTTTTTTATACATAAAACATATTTTATTCCAAATATAATATTGGATTATTAATATTGATGCATTTATATCAGCCAATTGTACTGTTGTCAAGATAGGGTAAATTTTACTATTCATTATACTTTCATGTGGTTTAATTTTTAAAAATGCATCACTATTTTAAATTGTTCATGTTTCTTTATGTTACATACTCAAGTAAGGAACAAGAACCTCAAAATTGTACATATGTAGCACATGAATTTATACATTTATATGTATTTAGTTACATTCCACCACTGACTACAATGTGTTACATTGTCAACTCATTCCTAAAATCAAGACTCAGACAATAAACATCATAACATAAAACTAAAGAAATAGCTAAATGAACATCAGTACTATATGTGAAGTAGGGAAAAATTAGATTTTATGGGATTTATGGGCAATAAAACACATAAAAACATAGTTAGGTGATAATTCATACGATAGACGGTTACATTTATATAACTTAAATTACAATGTTGTCAATTCCTTAATCATTTCTACGGTCAGGTGAGGGCAGACTGAGGAGAACTTGTTGTTTTATCCATTAAAGTAATTTATGCTGCACATTCCACCTAAATCCTAAACATTAAGTCTCAGCTGTACATTTATAAGCGTTCAGAAAGGAATTTTGTCCGACCGACTGCTCCTCTAATAGATATCACTTCCTGCTTGCCAAAAAAGCTTTCATGAAGGTACATCAACATACACCAGATATCTCTTAGGACAGTAAGAGTGATGGTGGAATTTAAACGTGGAATATTGAAATGTGTTCTTCATGTGTGTGTGCATTAACCCTTTATCAGGCGAAGAACTATATTTGGTAACTTCAGTGGATATCAAAATGGGGTCGAGAAAAAAGTTGCAAATTTACTAGATTAAAGTGGCAAATCTACAAGAAAAAAGTTGCAGATTTACGAGATTTAAAGTGGCAAATCTGCGCGAAAAAAGTCGCAGATTTAAGAGATTTAAAGTGGCAAATCTACAAGAAAAAAAGTTGCAGATTTAAGAGATTTATAGTGGCAAATCTGCGCGAAAAAAGTCGCAGATTTATGAGATTTAAAGTGGTGAATCTGCGAGAAAAAAAGCTGCTTTTTTCCCACCTTTTTCTCTTAAATCTGTGACTTTTTTCACGCAGATTTGCCACTTTAAATCTCTTAAATCTGCAACTTTTCTTCTTGTAGATCTGCCACTTTAATCTAATAAATTGGCAACTTTTTTCTGGAAATATTTTTATTTTGGAGGTTCTTCGCCTGATAAAGGGTTAAGCAGACCTTTGTATCGTTTCATCTGAGAGTGCCGTGCAAACTGAAGGGTGTTGACAATCTGGCAAAGGCTGACTGATATGTTACTTCCATTGAGTTGACAAAGGGCAAGGATGATGGTGTGTGTGTGTGTGTGTGTGTGTGTGTGTGTGTGTGTGTGTGTGTGTGTGTGTGTGTGTGTGTGTGTGTGGAAGGAAGACAGGGTGAGGTTCACACATTCAGCCTGGATTTCTCATAAGGAAGTAGCAAGAGACTGGTTTGACCCTTGATGTTTTTTGTTGTTCGAGAGAGTGTAAACCAAGCCAAAAGCATTAGCGCGCGCACACACATACACACACATACACACACACACACATACAAACACATACACACACACATTCCTGTACTTTTATCTTTATGAGGATCCTTCACTGATATACAGTACTACATTAGCCCCTTTCCTTAACCTTATCAATTCTAAATGCCTCACCACAATTCTTACACTTAACCTAACTTTTACCTTAAACCAAGTCTTAACCCTCAAACAATCCTTTAAAGAAGTGAGGACCGGCCGAAATGTCCTCACTTTGCAAAAATGTCCTCACTGTGTTGGTTAAAAACGTGTTCCGGTCCTCACTATGTTGGAAGTACAAGAACACACACACACACACACACATACTTGTACATCTGTCTTTGTGAGGGCCCCTTACCCTAACCCTTACCTAACCTTCACCATCACAACTTAATGCCCAACCCTAACCATAACATAAACCTAATTGTAACTTTAACCCTAAAATAAAGTCTGAAATCTCAAAAAAGCCTTGAAAGAAGTGAGGACCGGGTGAAATGTCCTCACTCTGTTGGTTAAAAATGTGTTCCGGTCCTCACTATGTTGGAAGTACAAGAACACACACACACACACACACACACACACACACAAACGCACACACACACAAACACAAACACAAACACACATACAAACACACACACAAACGCACACACACGCACACACACACACACACACGTCTCTGCAGGACTTCCATCCTGTAGGTGTCTCAATGTTGATTGTGCACAATCCTACACAATATGCCAACATGCCGTCATCCAGCAGGAGACAGGAAGTGATGCGTGCATCCTCAGGAAAAGATGAATACGAAGGAAAAGCTGGAGACTTTGCTGACTAAGAAGCAGCCGGCAGACGAGCTGGCGGCTACAGAACTACTCATCCTTCCTAATTCTGCTTTAAAATTAAATGTTCTCTCCTTCTCGGCCAACAGGGTTCCCTTCGTACCCGATCCCCACGCCGGGTCTCCACCAGTCCTGCCGTCACGTGGTCCGCACGTGGGCCAATCAGAGCTTCGGGGCTCACCTGCACAACATGACGCTGTCCAATGGGAAGCTGCGAGTGCCCCAGGATGGGCGGTACTACCTGTACTCACAGGTGATCATACTAAATGCACTAAAGTCTCTAAAAGTTGTTGTTTTTTTCTTTTATGCAACTTTGGTGCAAACTTGTTTCCTTTTCCACAAAGGAAGAAGCTCATTTTTATAATAAAAAATCATATTGTTTATTATAGAAACTACTATTTTAGTTGCCCAAAAATTTAGTTTAGTTTTTTTTTTTTGACATTACTGTTGAAGTGATGTATTTGCATTTTAACAAGACTGCATGTAAAGAAAAAGTGGACCTCCAGCGCTTTGATTAATGCAACACTGCTACTACTTGTTTGACATTTGCAATTCAGCTTAAATGATGAATAAGAACAAGAAAAATGTTTCAAATGTTTTTATATTTTATCCTGCAAATTGAATGCACGTCGTAGGATGTACCAATCCAAATTACATCTGAAAATAGTCTTTATTTCCATTATTAATTGTCCCAGTCAGTTCTTTTCAGGTAAGGGTTAAATAATAAATAATAATAAAAATGAATAAATATTCAGAAAATAACGTAATAAATATAATTAAATAATAATTATATTTTAATTGTATTTAAATTAAATTAAATAATACAATAAAGTGATACAATTGCATTAAATTATATTACTTATAAAATAATAAAATAAAATCTTATTGAATTTATAATGATATCACATAGAGAAAAGCTGGTAGTCTTCACACATCAGAAGAAGTTCAAATTTGTTTTCAGAGTATTAGATTAATCAAAGTTTGGGATTTTCAAGCAACTAAATGAATCCAATATCCGTTGTTGTATTGATCCAAAGTGCCTGTTAGCATCTTAGATTCCTGCCTTAATAGTATAAGTGGAACAATCCTCATATTTTGCTTTATTTTGACCATCTTCCCTCCTCTGCTCCTCTGCTCTCTCCATCCTGCAGGTGTATTTCCGTTATCCGTCTCCAGCAGCCAGTGACGCCGACCAGCGCAGCGTCAGCCACCAGCTGGTTCAGTGTGTCTACAAGAAGACCTCCTACCCCAGCCCCATACAGGTACACTGTCTGGTTACACCTGAAGTCACTGAAAAAAAAAATATTATTTCAATCATCTATATAAATTCTACAAAGAAATACAAATTCAGTGCTTTTACTTTGAAATAGCAGATTTTCATGTAGTGCATTACTTAGTGATTGTTTGTTATTACGTGTCCTCAGTTTTGTATGTAAATTGAATCATTCGTTCCAAGTAATATTCACTAAACAAGTTCATTAGCTTAATTAGTTGATATTTCCAAGTAAAATGTAATTGAGGGACATCAGTGAATCTGTAATTTACTTGTGTATTTTCATTAAAAAAAATAAGTGGTTCTATTAATCCTTAGAAGTCTAAGCATTCACATTACTTAACCCTTTGGAGTTTGGGGCTATTTTGTCGGTGTTGGGCTCCTTTTCACTCTGCCTGTATAAACCACTTAAAAATCCTGACGATGACGTGTTGGTATCATTGTTTTCAGCACAACCTCACCTATATGACCTGATTATTTTTTTCATTTTCAATACTGGATCAACATTTTGAACACAAAAAAACACACAAAAACACACACAAAATTCCAAAAAACACACAAAAATGACCAAAAACACACTCAAAACACACCAAAAACACACACAAATTACAAAAACACACAAAAATTACCAAAAACACATAAAAAACACAAAGAAATTACAAAAAACACAGATAGAATCACAAATAAATTATAAAAAACACAGATAATAAAACAATGAATATTGCATTACAAATGCTAAATGCACAAAGCTAAATAAGAAAAATCTCTGCAAGAAAAGTAAAATCATGTTAATACACTTCGAGGTGAGAAGTAAATGTCACTCCAATTGTTTTCAGTGTTGATTCAGACGTTGATTGATACGTGTGGTGAAATCTTTTTCTTACTTTAATCTGCAGCTCCTGAAGGGGGTGGGGACTAAGTGCTGGGCTCCAGACGCCGAGTACGCCCTGCACTCCGTCTACCAGGGAGGACTGTTCGAGCTGAGGGCCGGCGACGAGCTCTTCGTCTCCGTCTCCTCTCCCACCATGGTCAACGCCGACGACTCCTCCAGCTACTTTGGCGCCTTCCGCCTGGACCTCTGAGAGGAAAGGACGGAAGAGAAGAAAGATGGATAACTGGGTGGGCTGAAGACGAGGAGTTAGGGGCCTTTTTGAATATCCGTTGATTGGGAAAAAAAGTGTCATTTAGGCAGAGCTGCGGGATGTCGGTCCTCAAAGTTGGCTTGGACGGAAACACTGAAGGATCTGGGGTTTTAAAGGCTTCGCTTGAGTGAAAGGAAAAAGAAAGTTTGTCTTCCTTACTCTCCATTGAAAGTGAAACCGAACCGTTAAGAGCAAAGATATACAAAGACACATGTGCGATCGCGGGAAAATAAATGTGAGGAGATCGATTTTCTGTTGGTTCTTGGGGAAGGAAATTGCCTTTTGGAAGTCAAAAAGAGAAGTAAACCACATGAAAACCCTTAAAAAAAAAATAAAAAACCTTCCTGCTAGAGAATTATCCCAAAGAAATTAGGCCTCGCTGCTGCGTCGAACCCCAAAGCAACATGAATCTCAGCACAGCTCGCACGTCAGCAGCATTTTTGTGGGAAGCAATCGGACCCCTCGGATTTGGATTGAAGACCGAAGAATGTACGCTCAATAAAAACTCAATCCTCTGCGTCGAAGATGTGAGGACGGACTGTGGAAAAGGCAAACGATCAAACCAAAGTTAGAAGAAATTGTGGAATAAACTTTTGCAAAAGCGTGCCATGAGAGTACTGTAAATATGAACGGCTGAGAATGAGACGTAGACAATGAACTGTGGTGATTTTAAAAGTAATTTGTGTGTATTTTATCTTTGACTGGACTTAAAACCACTTGGATTCCGCTGAGGACTTTGTACACTTCGTCTGTGGATTTTACGCAAAGACATTTTTGGAGGAGGAGAAGGATTATTTACAGAAAAATGACTGTGAGAAGCAACGTAGAGTGCCTTTTTCTTGAACATTAAGAGTCTGAGGAGTGAAAAGAAGGACGAGGAACGGGGCAGAAAGCTTGTAAAAGCCCTTAAGAATGAAAAAAGGAAAGAAGAGAGAGGGAAAAAAGAGGCCGGAGGGTGGCATGCAGCCCGACCAGTACTGTGTTGTTGATCTCTTCTCTCTCTTTCACTTTCCAGAGCAATCTTTTGTCTTTTCTTGTCAAGAATTTTAAATATCTTGTCTTTCTTGTTTACCCTGTGAAGCTGCATTCAGTTTTTATTTTAAGGAGAATCAACCAGCCAGAAAATAACACAACGACATTATGAGGACAAGATGACACACACACATGCAAACATTCACCAACACAAAGAACACAGGCCTGGTTTATGTGGTTTCAGATCAAAGAAAAAGGTCCAGGAAAGTTGTTTCTGCAGTATATTAAGAGGCATGTTTGAAGCTGCTTCACACTGAAATATCGGCTACTACTTGACTTAACTGTCCCTTAACCCATTTAGGCCTAAAACGCCTAGAAAAAATGCCTGTAAAACCTATACACTGTAATAAAAAATATATATATATATAAACAATAGCTACTCAATGAAATTTAGGCAACAGATTGCCAGCAATATTATTAATGAAATCTAACTACATTACAAGTTGAGTTAATAACAACTTAACAGGAAGTGCCTGTCAATTAAAAACTGACTAATTCTATTGTGTTGGATTCATTCAAATTTCTCTTGATTTAGAATAACATACACATAAAGATTATATTTAACCCTCTGGAGTCCACGAAAGCGCCGGAGCACGACTTCTTCATGACTTCAAAAAAAGACACAAAAAGACACAAAATGACTAGAAAAGAGAGACAAAATGACAAAAAAGAAACAACAACAGACACAAAATGACCAAAAAAGACACAAAAAGACATGAAAAGGATTAAAAAATGGACAAAATAGTCCAAGACTCCATAGAGTTAATGTGATCAAAATAAGTAGATTCTATCTCAAACCTTTTATATTAAAGTTACTTAAACAACCGCCTCAAAATCAAGGACAAATTTATATTTAATACAATTTATCAAATATATTAAAATGAAATGACTACAGAATAATTTATTACAGTGTGCGTAATGGTAGAATAAAAACAACAAAAAACATAAAAGCAACAGCGCCCCCGGTTTTAATGGTAGAAATGCGTAATGCTTTCCCGCTTTAAATGGGTTAACATGGCAGACTTCAAGTCTGTAGCAGTCTCAGTTTTACAGTGAATATACCGGTATGATATGAAACTAGAGGACTAATACATAGATACCAACCATGTCAAGATATCTGATCTAAAGGAGGTTAAATAAGGACCTCTGACCTCAAGATATCTGAATGTAAATTGGTTCTATGGGTACCAATGAGTCTCCCTTTTCAAAACATGCCCACTTATGTGAATTCAATGCAGCATGAGGCAGACAACATGCGGCTTTTCTCCTGCAGTACAAATGTGTTATTTTCGTCTGTTGTATTTGAATATTTCTGCATACTGGAGTCTGTCAAGTCTTCCAGTGAAAAGCCAAGACTCTTGTTGATTCAAAGAGACAGATTTTTATTCATGTGTGATGATGTAGTAGCCAATTTCATTGCTGAGAGATCATTTGTTAAAACTGTTAAAAATGACCAGCCTTGACCTCCAATGTAAAAATAAAAAATTTGGAGAAAAAAAAATGCAAGAAACAGTCGTACAAAGAGTTATTCTTCAGTGACTTGTACGAGGAGAACTTGACTATGACGGCATATGAGGGCCAAGAATTAATAAAAATACAAATACAAACCCGCAGGTCTGGAGGTAATATTTAGAGAAAAAAATTGCAAATTTACTAGATTAAAGTGGCAAATCTATAAGAAAAAAAGTTGCAGATTTAAGAGATTTAAAGTGGCAAATCTGCGCGTAAAAAGTCCCAGATTTACGAGAAAAAAGTGGGGGGAAAAAGCAACTTTTTTCTCCCAGATTCACCACTTTAAATCTCATAAATCTGTGCATTTTGATGTGACCCAGGGGTAGCATGTACAGGATGAATACGAGGGGACCAAGCACCGAGCCTTGGGGGACACCAAATCTCATAAATCTGTGCATTTTCTCATAGATTAGCCACTTTAATCTTGTAAACTTTTTTTCTCAAAATATTACCCCCCTCCCCAGGGTCTGTATGTTTTTTTACACACATATCCTCCAATATTCTCTAGGGTTGACATTTGGAATTTGCAAGTATTTCAATGAGTGCCCTATTACGGGTTAAAAAAAACAGTAACAACTGCATTTTTTGCAACAACATGCCAAATTTATGCCAAATTACAACATGGATTTTTTTCATGGTGTTCCTCGAGGTCTCGGTGCCTTAATGTGCTATTTTGGAGGGATTTTCTTCATTTTTATCCATGTCGAGTTGTCAAAAAATGCTGCAAAAACCTGTAAGACACAAGTGAGTATGTAAATAGCTAGCAGTCATAATGTCCTAGAATATCCTCTTGCTTTAACCCATTTAAGCCGGCAAGGAAAGCATTACCGCATTTCTACCATTAAAACTGGGGAGCGCTGTTGCGTTATTCTACCATTAAAGCCGGGAAATCGGATACGTCTTTTTGTAGTATTTGTAGTTGTTTCCACCTATTTTCGGTCTCTTGGTCAATGAAATGCACCAGAATACATGCAACATGGGACTTTTCCAGAATTGAATTTCATTTTTATCTGCTACAGAGGCTGAAAAATCTATTATTTAGTAGAAGCGTTGACACTTCTGTTGAATTTCCAGAAAAACTTCAGGTTTTAGGGGGTTATTTTAAAATCGCGCAGAGATTTTACAGGCATTTTTTCCAGCCGTTTTAGGCCTAAATGGGTTAACAGCTACAGCCAACATGTAGGACCTAATACACGTACAACCACTTATAAGGTGCCACAGATGTGGAAGATGTGTTTTAACATTGTTAGTCAACCTGATAAAAGTTAGTCGCTGGTAAGAAAACTGAAGCTTTTACTCATGCTGAAACTGTCAGATACGCCAACACATGTATTCATTCAATATGGCCGCCAGTCATCAGGAAACACTGACACATACTGTACACAAAAACTCATGCAAACAATTTGCACCATGGTGATAATATATGGCAGCTGGAAAAACACCCACACGGCTCGAAATCGGATCGTAGAGTCTCTCGGCAAAACAGTTCAGCACGCGAACCCTGAAACGACGGATTTTTAGGAAAACACAGATTTCGTAACAACACACAGACACGCATAAAGAAAGATTTGGAAGGAGCGAGCGAGGATATTCACAGACATAAACCATGCACCGACCAGCACAGAATCAACCCCTACACACTTTTCTTCTCTGGCACGCACATAAAGGAGATACACACATCACCTCACACCACCTCCAGGTTAGCCTTAGGTCCGCAGACACACACATCATGCAGCGGGACATTGTAAACACACACACACACACACACACCGGACACACACTCATTTATCCACACTGTCTAGCCTCCCTGTGCCATCTGGTAGTTGTCAGTTGGAGGCATGCAGGGTGTGTGTGTGTGTGTGTGTGTGTTCTTGTACTTCCTACGTAGTGAGGACCAGAACACGTTTCTAACCAACAGAGTGAGGACATTTTTACAAACTGAGGACATTTCGGCCGGTCCTCACTTCTTTAAAGCCTTTTTTTTTGAGATTTCAGACTTTGTTTTAAGGGTTAAAGGTTACATGATAATGATAATTAACTGAAACTGTATTGTGTGGTTACAAAACTAACTAAAATTACAGTGAAAATGTCCTTCGTTTTCGTCTTTGTCAACTTTTTTCATACATAATGAAGATGGATAAGACAAACAAATAAGGCAAATAAAGGCAAAATTTACTGTGACCTCTTTTAATCTCCCACCCAACAAATAAAAAAAAAAAAATCCTAAACTTAAACTAGCAAACCCACTCTAAAAACGAATTAAAACTAATTTGGAATTTGGAATTCACTGTTCCAATGAGGGTCCTCACAAAGGTAGAAGTACAAGAATGTGTGTGTGTGTGTGTGTGTGTGTGTGTGTGTGTGTGTGTGTGTTTGTTCAAAGGGCTCAGTTCACATGGACAATTCATAAAAAGGAGGTCACACATTTATTTGTTTGCGTACCTTGGATTTGTTTTTCCTGCGAGAGAAGGATTTATATGCTTACACACACTCTGACACTAACTTTTTAATAAGGTGACATCCAGGCTAAGCCTTCCTTCTGGCTCTGTTGTTCACACATATCTGTGTATATACTCTCTGCAAGGTGACTGTAGGTTCGTTAGGGAAGCTATGAAAACACAACAACACATCCTGGTTATTTTTCTGTGCAAAGCACAAAATTGAAGGCAAATTTAATTCTGTTTGATTGCTGTTTTAGCGCCTTTCTGTTCTCGCCATCCCTCTGTAAACTTGGGCCTAAGTCCGTTTATTATCCAGGGTATACTTCAACAATCATACGCTCTTTTCCTTTCTTGCACTCCGACCAAAACAAACAGATCACTAAAACAGGTCCAGCGGTGGTGATAATGCAGAGAAACACACTCATGTTACAGGACAGTATAGATCCCAGGCTCAGCTGGGAAAACGTCTGCATTGAATGTGTGTGTTTGTACTGGACAGTTCTGTAGCTGTGAACATGTGTAGCACGTTGTTGCTGAGAAAATAAACAAATATTTGAACTTTGCCTGTGTATGTGGAGATTTACAGTGTCTTTATGTGGAAATGTTACAGTGCAACGCAGCTGGATTCTTGCAGTATCACATAATCACATGAGAACTGTCAAAATCCATCTCGTCTGCACCAAAGTTTGGACCAGCAGGTTATGAGGAGCCACGAGCAGTTAGTTTATCTTATAACCAACCACGTTTTTATTTTATTTTAAAGTGCCTGCCCTTTTCCAAACTGTTTCCAATAATGGCTTCTCAATTGATTCAGTGTATCAAACCATCTGGTGAACCAGGTTACTGTTGATGTAGTAAGCCAGGGGTCTAAAAATCAAATTACCTGGGGGCCGCTGGAGGCAGTATCAAAATGACCAAAAAAAGACACAAAATTACTGAAAAAAAAGACACAAAATGACAGAAAGAAAACTAAATTACTTAAAAAAGACATAAAATGACCAAAAAAAAAGACACAAAATGACCAAAAAGACACAAAGTGACAAAAAAGACACAAAATGACCAAGAAAGACACAACATTACTTTAAAAAGACACAAAATGACTGAAAAGAATTACTTGAAAAAGACCAAAAATTACTAAAAAGACACAAAATGACCAAAAAAATACACAGAATTACCAAAAAAAGACACAAAATTACTGAAATAAATTACTTGAAAAAGACACAAAATGACCAAAAAAGACACAAATTTACCAAAAAAGTAATTAAAGGGACCTTCAATACTCAACACGGTAAAGTGCCATTCATATAAAACTCACATTAAACTTTCATATCAAGGTGGGGGCTACAAAATATTGTCATGAGGGCCGCAATTGGCCCACGGGCCGCAAGTTTGAGACCCCTGGTGTAAGCAAAGAGCAAATTGTTAAAATTCTCATCCCAGTGTAGGCTTCCCAAGCAGCTTTGGTGCTGAAAACTAACCAAGTAGTTTTGTTTCACAACGTGTTTAAAGCAGCAATTGGCTTGTCTATAAAAAAAGCCACTAGTCTTATTTCGCAGGATATTATACAAATTGCACTGCAAACAAATGAGCAAACAAACTCAATCACAAGAATACATTGCAAGATAAATCTGAAGGGTTACACAATGATACATGGGGAAATAATGCAGACAAAACTAAGTTCTGCAAGACACATATGTTTTGGGTACATTTTTCTCTAATCTTTGCTTCTTTTTTGAAATATTGGACAGCTGAAACTCATCAAGATATCTCAAACTTGTGATGACGGTTTGCAAGTTCATAATATATATATAATGTGCCAAAAGGTTGGTTATTTTAACTTACATTTCTAGACTTTGTTTGACCTCCATTTCTCAGAGCTCATGAGGATGCTTCCACTCTGCAGAGGAAAGGGAAAGCACCACACGGGTTTTGGTCTGCAGCCGACTCCTGACCTTTGACCCCCTTTGTGTAGGAGTTGGCCGAGAAGACGGGAATAGCCCCGGGGATCCATAAAGCATCCGACTGCTGCAAATAATTGGCAGCAGTTCAGTTGGAACTTCGTCCAAAGATCACTTTGTGCAAGTTTCTTTGCAGGGAACAAATATTCATGAGTCCCACTGCTTGTCAATTAACTTCATTGGTTTAAATGTTTTTTATTTGCAGCGTCCTGCAGTGAGTGAGCTTCCTCATCTTCAAGCACTGTCACAACACTTTGCTTTGTGTTTCATGATCGATAAATAACACACGGGTGCACACACTGCTTTAGTGCCACGCTGTGTTTGTGCCATGTCATCTTTAATCCTCTCAGTAATAGAGATATGTAATTCAAATCTTCAGTTTTAAGCCAACTGAGTCATCTAAAGTTGGGATGTATTAGAATTGGGTTTTTATTCTTTTGGCTCTCTACTGCAGCACATTAGTGGTGTCGGAACGATGAGTCGGGTTAACCCTTTGATGCACAACATGGTCTAGAGCAGGAGTTCTCAACCTTTTTGAGTCACGACCCCCAATTTAACATGCATGTTGTCCGTGACCCCCGCTCACTGAACAAAAAACATCTCTCTGTCCTTTGCTATAAGTTTAAAGGTCCATTCTGACCTCCTGAGTGTGTAACAGTCAGCTTCAAGCCAGAGACTCCTTGGAAAGGAGTCAAATTGACCACATAATGACACAAAATGAGCAAATTTTTTCCCAAAAAGACACAAAATGAGCAAAAAAAGACACAAAATGACTTAAAAAAAGAAACAAAATGAGCAAGAAAGGAAACAAAATTACCAAAAAAGACACAAAATGACCAGAAAAGACACAAAATGATTTAATTTAAAGTACATTTGACCAAATAACAAAATAAAATAACAAAAAATAATCCTATTCTATCCTGTCACAATTTTGATACATGTTGTGGAGATGCAAAGAAAAGGGCAAATTTGTGTTTCCGTAAGCAGAAAATGTGTCCAGTTTATTTATTTTAAAATAAGAAATATCATAAACATTAACACCATAAACGCCCAATGTAACGTATATGTCACATCACAGATCTTTGACATTTAGGGGTAGTATTTTTTTTTTTTTTAAATCATAAATGTGTTATATGTGGTTCACTTGTCTGTGGTATATCCACCATAATTTTCCTTCAAGGATAAATAGGTCTGGGTTCTTATGGGTTAATTTGAGTTCATATCAATGTTGCAATCTAAACTCACAGATCTGTTCGTGTCTCTTTGGCGGTATCTATGGTGACAAGTGATAAAAGCTTCTTTGGTTATGATGTCATACATCAGCTCACTTTCCAGATGGAGGGCAGGTAACTGGAGGCTTCTTCTGAGGCAACCAACACCAACATTGCACATATGCAAACGATTTGTGCGATTTGTGGCTGTTCCAATCAATCAAATTGGGAAAAACAAGAGTTCTTTTGAGTTCTGAAAGTGGAAGATAACAAAACAACGGCAGGTGTGGATCAAAAACATTCGTATTAAGTGTGAAAGAGCAGAGGCAACTTAGATTTAGTAAAAGCATTGCATGTACGTAACTTGTGTTCTGTGACAACGTCTCTGTGTTTTATAGCCACGACCCATGTTTTTAACAGCTTTTTACTAGACACCTGGGAGTCATTTTACAGCTAAACTTCCTTGAATTTCATGCATAATAGTCACGCGATTGCAAAGAAGCTATTGCAGGCGTGTTTTTGGATCTCACGTTCACTCAGCCAGGGAGGTGGTGTTACCGGGTGTTCAGTGCTTACAGAAGGTCAAGGAAGAATCTTAGACTGTATATCAATGGATGTAGTGACCGTGACGTCACCCGTTGGTTTGTGGACGAATTCAGCGTTACACTCGTCGCCATCTTTCTTTTTCGTCTATTGCCATCTTGGTTTCAGAAACCAGCTAAACTGCAGCTCATTCATGTTAACATTAACTGTAACATTAACTGGGATGTTACGCTGCATTTGATTGCACTTGGAACTCGGAAAGATCCGACCTCCGAGTCGGAAAAGTGCAATAGCATTCCAACTCGGGAATTGGGGTAGGATCCAAGCAGCCCGAGTTGGTCGGAAATACGTGGAAAACAGTCACTTATCTTCTGTTATGTGTCGACAAAAAAAGAGAGAAAAGACACAAAATGACCAAAAAGACATAAAATGACTTAAAAAAAGACACAAAATGACCAAAAAAAGAAACAAAATGACCAAAAAAGACACAAATTGACCAGAAAAGACACAAAATGATCAAAAAAGACAAAATGACCAAAAAGAACACACATTGACCACAAAATGATCAAAAAAGACACAAAATGACCAAAGAAAATACACAAAATGACCAAAAAATACACAAAATGACCAAAATGAGCTGACTTCCAAAATGATTTGGCGACCCCCAGAAATCATCTCGTGACCCCAATTGGGGTCGGGACCCCAAGGTTGAGAATGGTTGGTCTGGAGGACCAATCACCTCAGTCCTTAACTTGTGTAAAACTTACATGAAATGCCCAAAGAAATTAGGTACAATGTATACAAAGAGGCTACAATCCCAACAGTGTTGAACTGAACTTAAATTAAAGTTGAGACTTAGCACTTTTCTTCACTCACTGTTTCATTTCAGATTTATTGAGCTGGAGTTCAAAGTCAACACATCAAAAACCCTCTGGCTGCACTGTGTCTCCAATTCCCATGAAAACCCCCAAGAAGTCGGAAAAGAAAAACCAAAAGCCACACCAAAATGTCCCAGATCCAAACCAAGGACCTTTCCTTTTGCCAATCTCTGAGCCACGGTGCAGCCCAGAGAAAATATATGCAGCCAAGGTGAGCAAATTAGATCTGAGTCAGATGTGCTGCTCTGAAACACACAAAGGACAACAAGTGATTATCCAGTTCACTCTATGGAGTCTGGGGGTATTTTGTCCATTTTTGAAACCTTTTCATGTCTTTCTTGTGTAATTTTTGGTCATTTTGTGTCTGTTTTTGTGTCTTTTTTTGTGATTTTGTGTCTTTTTTGTAATTTTGTGTCTTCTGTGTCTTTTTTGTCATTTTCTGTCTTTTTTGTGTCTTTTTGTGTCTTTTTTGGTCATTTTGTTTCTTTTTTGTCATATTGTGTCTTCTGTGTGTCTTTTTTGTGTCCTTTTTTTTGGTAATTTTGTGTCTTTTTTGGTCATTCCTTGACGTCATGAAGAAGTCGTGCTCTGGCGCTTTCATGGACTCCAGAGGGTTAAAATTAAACCAGCTGAAAGAGAGACTATAAGACTATACAGACTATAAGAGTGTCATTTTACAGATTTACGTGTGCACTGACATCTGAAACCAACACTTTAGTTTAGCAGTTTGCTGTGAAACCAATACGAGGCCACAGCCGAATCTTGTTGAACTTGGCAGCTCCATTTGGTCTTATTGAATAATGCCAATGTTTAAAATTTATGTAAAATGCTTTATTCTCTGTGTAATAAGGTCTTGCATGTGGCTCTGCATGAAAGTGGTTTTCCATTTCTAGTTTGCTGTTACCTTAGAAATTGCCAGGCCACTAGTCGAACACATTGTCCATCATTTTTCCCTCCATTAGACCTGGAGAGAGACACTGAGCAGTAACTGTAAATGGTGTATAAATCAGCACTTAGACTTCCAGCTCTGCTCTGTGTTGAGCTCCCATCCAAGGCCCACGCTGTTTTAGAAAATTTAAAAAATAGTGCGGCTTGCTGAACATAATTATACATTTCCAAAAGAAATACATCACAAGCCCTGCTTGAGTTTGACAGACTATTTGTCCAAAAGCAACAGTTTTCTTTTGCTTTGGCTTCAAAAAGGGTGGAAAAACACCACCAACCAGCCGCTGTTGGTTGGTTACTGGTCGTAAAAATATAGCTATGAGATTGAGACATCGGCCAAGGTTTGTCTGTAATACTTTAACTGTTTTTCATTGTTTAGATTCAATACTTCACACATAAATATGTGTGTACGGTATCTATTTTAATCCAGTTGTTTGATACATTTCAAGCCTTCAATATTACCAAAGAGTTTAAGTTTGGTTTGATGGTTTGTTTATCTGCTTGTCAGCAAAATAGTAGAAAAACTACTGGCCCGATTTTCATGAAAAATGGTGGAAGGATGTAGCATGGGCCAAGGAAGAAATTTTGGAGCGGATCTGAATCACTGGACGGTACAATATTGCGGGATGAGGGCATTTAGCCTTGGTGGAGGTCTGTGGTCTCCAAGTGCCTTTATAGTTTATATTAGGGCCGGGACTTTAACACATTAATTAAGATTAATTAATTACACAAAAATGAACGCTGAATGAATGCGAAATTGACGCATTTTAATCGCATTTATTTTTGCACCGCGGAACGTTTCTCACTGGATGAGTTTCAGGCGGACCGATTATACTGGAGCACCAACTAGCGTTCATGAGTTGAGACAACAACAAACCACAGTGAACATGAAGGAAGAAGCTGATGAGAAGCTTTGGTTGGCCCCGTGGATGATGGGACATTTAGTTACTAAAAACCAACGGATGGAAGCGTCGATAAGAGCATGGTTGTGTTGCTATGCAACAAGGAATTCACATATCACCGCAGCACATCCAGCCTCAAGTATCACCTCAATGCTAAACACATAGCAGCTAGCGGCTCGTGTGCTAGCTAGCGTGGATTGTGTTTTACTTCAAAAACCAAAGTATTCTGGTTTACAGAAGGTCTACCTACCTATAGGCTACCTGAATTTATCAAATGTACTATATTTCTAAATATGCTATTGCTACACTTAATGGCAAAAATTGCACTGGTCTGTTGGAATTCAACAAAAATAAACCATATTTTTGTTGCTTAAGCTTATGTATTCAGTCATTCAATGGTGTACTAAAAATCCATGTGAAAAAAATTACTTCTCACTGTTGTCAGGTCAAATATTTATATGCGATTAAAATGCGATTAATTTCGAGTAATTAATTACAAAGCCTCTAATTAATTAGATTAATTTTTGTAATCGAGTCCCGGCCCTTGTTTATGTATATCTTTGCTTGCTGACATAGCTATTTTTTCCTTGGCTTTTTCTGTATATTGCTACAGTTCTTACCATATAAGTGCCATGCCATGTTGATCAGTGGATTAGCTTGAAGCCATTGGCAGCACCGTGTATCACATAACCTCGATATGTGGTCATCGTGTATTTGAAGGGTCTGAAAAGTGAAGTCAATGTGACAGTGCCTTTAATCTGTATTCTATCCAACGGCCAGCAGGTGGCGACTCCAATGGAAAGTATGGTCCCATTTAGACTGAAATAGATAATAAACGGGGTAAACTTTAGGGAGTGGCTACGTTGTGATTACATGTCACTATCGTTGACCAATCAGGAGGAGAAGCAATGTGTCTCCATAGGCTAGTTTTAGGAGTACATTTTGGAAAGTGTTTTGGCTCCGCCCACTAGTTAGTTCTCCTCAGCCTCTGTTCCCATACAGGTACTTTTGTTGTCGATAACCAACGGAGTTCGAATGCAACTTAGTGACTTTGTCGCTATTTATTGGGCGACTATTCAGACCCATCTAGCGACCCTTTTTCAAAAAAGCAACTCGATACAAATTTAGTGTCTTTTTCTGGTGATATTGGAGACTTTTAGAGACTCGTTCCTACTCTTCTTAACGAGTAGCAGGCGTTGTCCCAAAGCACTCACAAGCGGCCCAGTCCTCCAGCAGCAGTCTCTCCCAGCTGCAGTCAGAGCAGGAGATGTTAACCCCTCAGCATCCACTTTGCACCAGTCTGAAAATGAATCACGCATGCGCAAATTCGCCACCGCTAGGTGAGGTTACCTCTAGGTGAGGTTACCGCAAGGTGAGGCTACCGCTAGGTGAGGTTACCGCTAGGTGAGGTTACCTCTAGGTGAGGTTACCTCTAGGTGAGGTTACCGCTAGGTGAGGTTACCTCTAGGTGAGGTTACCGCTACGTGAGGTTACCTCTATGTGAGGTTACCTCTAGGTGAGGTTACCGCTACGTGAGGTTACCTCTAGATGAGGTTACCTCTATGTGAGGTTACCTCTAGGTGAGGTTACCTGTGTATACTGCAGGAGGGATGTTGCACATGTCCTTATTTTCGCGATATAGCCTTTATTTTTAAACTTTTCTATAGTGATTTGTCTATTTAAATAAATGAATTAAGGTTTAATGTAGCCCTTATTTAGTTGTTTTTGTCCCACTAATGAATTAAATGCTGACTCATCTATATTCAACACATTAGATTTATTACATCCCTTAAAATCAAGAGGGCCCTGGGGGGGTCGGGACCCTCCGGTTGGGAATCACTGATTTAATCAACAACTGTTGTAGCAGATGGTCGTTTTAGCTTTGCAGATTAATAGTTGCGTTACTCCAAGTGGTAAACGGTGTGTACCTGTTGTAATGAGCATGACTCCTTACCATAAAACATCACAAATACCACTGAAATGAATAGACAAAAATGGCTCACGGTTATATTCCATTTAAAACTCAACCTAAAATTCCTGCTTGGCCATTCTACTTCACTTGTAAGCCAATTTTCTTTATATTAAATTGGCTCAATGGTTCCTCCAGGTGCAGCTAAACCAATTAGATTATTTCTTCCGCCATGCAACTCCAAGAAACATATGTGGCTAATAAAATGTAATGTTGCTAAATAGCGAAAATGGCTAGTGGGTGAGAAATGCACCACCAACTGTTATTGGTGGTGCAACATGCTTGGACTGCGGCAAATATGCTGTGACATCATGTTGCTGGCATTTGTACGGACCAACCAATCGACTCATCAGGATCACATTATCGACATTGTTCCACTGACTGTAATGTGTTTCTGTTGCCAGATTTTATGAGCGTGACTAAATGAAAAACAATGTTTGTGGCAGCATAATCACATTGGGCCAACTTCAAGTAAGGAAAGCGAAGAAAGAAAATGCAATCCAGACATTCAGCCCTTCAGAACTTTCTATTTCAGAATATGATTCTAAAAAAAACAGAATTGGCTCTGTCCAAATATACTTGTTAACCTTAATTGAAAGTCTGAAGCATAAATATATCCTGTGAAGACATTATTTACTGTTTTTTCTTTAACTTAAATGTCTCCAGTCCAAAAAAGCTGTTCTATGGTGAGATAATGTGTTATATTCATTTATAGACTGAAGTTGAACATATTTCTCCTCTGAAGTAATCAAAATGTTTAAATATTCAAGCCCAGTTGCTAATAAATTCACTATTGTTGACCACACTGAACAAAGTTAAGTATTTGCAATAAATACTAGACGCCTTAAAGAAGATGCTGTGTCCCGAAATTTGCTATATCTTTACGTCAGGGGTTTCAAAGTCAAATTACCTGGGGGACGCTGGAGGCAGTATCAAAATGACCAAAAAAAGACACAAAATGACCAAAAAGAGACACAAAATGACAGAAAAAAACTAAATTACTTGAAAAAAGACACAAAATGACCAAAAAAGACACAAAATTACTAAAAAAAAAGACACAAATGACCAAAAAGAGACACAAAAAAACAAAAAAACTAAATGACTTAAAAAAAGAAACAAAATGACCAAAAAAGGACACAATTATTTAAAAAAGACACAAAATTATTTTTTAAAAAGACACAAAATTACCAAAAAAAAGTAATTAAGGGGACCTTCCACACACAACATGGTAAAGTGCCATTCATATAAAACTCACATTAAACTTTCATATTAAGGTGGGGACCACAAAATATCGTCACGAGGGCCGCAATTGGCTTTGGCAAAATGACCAAAAAAGACATGAAAAGGTTTTCAAAAATGGACAAAATAGTCCAAGACTCCATAGAGTTAAAGGTTAATCCAGGACTGACGCTCTTCTTCGTTGGGGAACTTTATTATCCTGGGACATCCAGTCATTTGTGGTAATTGCAGCGTCTGTCAGTGATTTTGACCCCATGTGAATCCAACACGTCTGTCATTTGTCGAGTTAAAATTCCAACCAGATTGCCAACCATAATTCTGTTAAGACTCATGATAATGCTGGATTTGTGCAAACTGCAGCCATAATTAGCATTTGGCATTTTTTTTCCTTTTAATTTCCATCCTGTGTCATTTGGATGCAGCAGTGAAAGTAATAGTTAGGCATTGTTTTACTTTCCAAACTTCACAGCTGCTGCACATCAACATGGAGACCAATGAAGAGAAAGTTAAATAACTAAGACAAAAATAAATAAATAAAACGTTCAACACATTTGGTTTTATTGTTTTGTAATGACCTTAAGAGCAAATTATGTCAATAAACGTGTTGTGAATTTCAGACTTGGCTTGTTCTCATTTGAACAAGCTGCCCGGAGTTTCCTGGGTAATTCATCATTAATATTACATCGTAAATATCCAGTCCAAATTGATCCAAAACCTTGTAGCCCTGGGTTGCATTCCTATTTTAATCTCCCTTTTTTTTAAACTTTCTCTTTACAGGCCTTTAAAACCAATGGTCATTTAAAGAAGTGCCATTTTTATTAGAGTGTTCCAGAAATAAATGTTAACGGGATATTCTTCAAGATGCAGTTTAACCCTCCGAACCCCAAACACAATCAAGTGGGAACAACTCAAACATCTTTTGTGCAGAATTACACAGCCATAATGTCATAAATCATAAAATATTTGGAATAAAATGGAATATATACAGTATATACATGTTTCCAAGTGTTCCAAGTCTAATGAATATTGGGGGGAAATTGTGTCTCCACATGCTATACATATTGAACTATTTGCATTTTTATTCTCATTAGTCCTAGGCCTTCTGTATTTTTTTCTTTATTATGTCATATACCACTGATATATTTTAATATATTTTTCCATTGATGTTCATACTACTAAATGCAACAACTTATTTAACCTATTAAACATGCTAAAATAAATTCTAGTACTCTCAGGAAAATAAAAAATATATATTAATGTAAGTCTTATTTTTATATATTCTTTATTCTGTCTTCAATATCTATATGTCTGTGTGTGTGTGTGTGTGTGTGTGTGTGTGTGTGTGTGTGTGTGTGTGTGTGTGTGTGTCTTGAGTTGCTGTGACAATTCAATTGCCCCACTGCGGGATAAATAAAGTCATATTTTACCTTTTTTATGTTATGTTATGTTATCTTATCTTATCTTATTTTACAGCCTCTCCTGTCCTCTCCCCTCTGCTCTGTGTAAACAGTCTGCAGTTCTGTCTAGGATCTAGTTATTCCAAATGAGTTTTAAATGAGACATGTTGAATAAAGTGAATCTGACAGAAATATCATTTTTTCATCAATATCAATTTTTAGCTTCGTTTTGGTCACTTTTTCTAACAGAAACTTTCAAAAAATATGATCCGTTCAAGGATCATATTTTCAATATATTTATTCAAATACAAATACATATTTTATTCAATATCACTGTCCGAAACTTCAAATTTCAACGGCAATGCGTGTTTTCACAGTTTCTTTTCTACGATATTCAGTGTAAATTTGTTGGCGATCTTGTGTGTGTGTGTTGGGGGGCAGCCTGTCCTGTCCTGTCCTGTTGAATCTTACTTCAATGTTTCTATTTATCTATTTTATATATTGTCTCTTTGCCTTTTTCTGTAATTTTACTTTTATACTAATTTTCTATTGTTCCATCAACCTGCCCAGGGACTACAGGTGGAAAATAGCAATCTGCTAGAACCTGCTAGCACAATGCATATTCTCTTGTTGTACAAGATTAATGTCTTATTGTGCACTGTCCCTGTTTTGAAATAAATAAATTACAAAGACAAATTACTGAGAGGTGGGGTACACCCTGGACAGGTCTCCAGACTATCTCAGGGCTGACACATAGAGACAGACAATCACGCTCTCATTCACTCCTATGGGCAATTTAGAGTAACCAATTAAACCTAAGTGCATGTTTTTGGACTGTGGGAGGAAGTACCCGGCGAGAACATACGCTGACACAGGGAGAACATGCAAACTTCAAACAGAAGAGCTGCAGTGAACTGTGAGAATATGACTTGAAGAATCTATAAATGGGAATATTTCACCATAGAAGGCTACAGGAAAGGTCTTTTATCTTAGTGAAATATGGCTTTCATTGGATTCACACATTCTGCACATTAAAAGTGACACTTGGAGATATAAGGCCCTTAGGATCTCTTTCCTATACGTCATCAGATATATATACGACCCATCAGACGCTGGAATCCAGAGCCTTTACAGGTTTATTAAGAAGGTGGACGGACGTTTAAGAGAACTGGCTGCAGCTAATGATGAAATCGTCCACCTTTATTTCATTTTCCCTGCTCCGCTCCATAAATAAAGAAACCCAGAGTAAATCTAACTTCAGGGTTAAAAAAGGACAGAAATGTTGATGCGGTTTGTGCAGATTCACATCCAGTTAACATTAACTCTGGCTGATGCTGGAATGGGAATTAGCATAAACCAGAACAACGCAGCTCTCACACTTGCAGACACTAAGAGAAAAGCCACATCAAAGACAGGACTACTGGAACTTCACACATAAAATAGCTGAAAGAAACTTGTTTTTAAGTTGCTCACAACACAAAGGACAGCAGCATGAAGACATTAAAATGATAAATAAAAAGGATCATAAATACGCTGTTTAAGTCACGCAAAATTCCCTCGTGATTTAGAAGACAAAGGGACAGTGTAGGCAAAAACTGTTCTGTTTTATTACATTCAGAGGGGTAAGAATGTGTGTGATTCACCATGTGCATGTGTGCGTGTCCTCCCCGCGGCACAGGCGGCGTGTTGACACATGCACGATAACATCTGATTAATTAAACAGAATCTGGAACAAGCTCGTTACAGTAAAGTGACTGATTTGTAACTCTGTAACATGAGATATCATCACAGAAGATGGATGTGTTTTGAATTTTCAGACACTCTTGGGCCTCTTTTATGCCAAATATTTATCATTAAATACATCATTTTATGATCACTGTGTCATGGAGAGTGACAGGTGCAGCAAGGAGAAGGTTTTTAAGTGGGAATGTTATAGCAAGATCGTAGAAATGGGAAAACTACTGTTGATTGTGACTAATTTAATAGAGAAAAAAGATCAATTGGGGCATTTTATGGCCAAAAAAAGTTAATGTAGCCAGATGTAGCCAGAATAATGTTGTGATAATGTTTCAATGCAGATGTTAAAAAATGACGCAGGAGCAAATATCTGTGTTAGTTGAATTAATTAGGGCCATGGGGCAATCGCACCGAGCACTGGTCCCGATCAAAAAGCATGTTTTATATATCAAAACGTGCGGTTTCATCGGGATCGGTGTGCTATTACTTTTCTCTACGGAATGCGAATTTTTCGCGACGTAAACTGCCCAAACTTTTGCATTGAATTGAATGGGACGGCTGAAAAAAAATGAGCGAAAAAGAACAATAATTGGAGATTTTTAAACGTGTACTCAATTTACTTAATTTCACCTAGAGACTCCATTTCAACTTTAAACAGTAGACACAAGTCTTGTGTATCGGTGTATTAATCCACGTTTCGAAAGGTCATATAGCTTTTTATCAATCCCTGTTCAATGACCATGATCATTTTGGGAGAAATTCTGAGATAATAATGGGTGTGTATTGCACGGAATGTTCGTGTCACAGTGTGTGACATCATCGCCAGAGTGTATAGGGAGAGAAAAACTGTCAAAAAATAAATTTGAAAACTGCGCTCCAGGCCGCAAATTCCACTCTACAGAAATAATTTATACATAGAAACGTAGGAAAATTTGTCTTCTCACTCACAATCCTCTGGTAAAGCTGTCAGAGTTATAGTTTGGGCGTAGGACGCACAGATGCGCCACCAACACCACCAACAGCCTCATTGGCTCCCATATTAAAACCCAGGAAGATTTCTGAAAAAGGGAGATGTAACAGTTTTTTTAGATCGCTCTTACAAAGCTATTTTTTTTCATTTTTCTTAAAAAAAAAAAAAAAACATATGTAGATGTTCAGGAAGAACTCAAGACACTCAAAGTGAAGTTGGATCAATGATAGGTATTATGGTTTTGCCAAAAATGCTTTCTGTTCAAGGCCAGAAATTCCAGTCCGTCCCCCTCTGGCTGCTGTCACTGTTCCAGGACATTGGCAGTTGGTGGCAGTTAATTCTGTTGATTGCTCTGCTCCGATTGCCTTTGATCTTCGCTCTGACACACATGCGCGTAAGCGCGCACACTCCTCCAGATAAACGTGCTTCAAACACACACACATGCACGCACGCACACACACACACACACACACACAGGTAACTTTATGCTTTTTGCGTTACACACACTCCTCCAGATACACATGTTTCTCACACACACACACACACACACACACACACACACACATTTTGAGGTTAAAGGTCATAGGTTGCTGTATAAATAAATACTTGAAAAGGAATGCTTGTTGTAGGTGTGCTCCTTGTATATAATAAACTATCATAACATTACTAGTATTAATTGTTTGAATCTCATCATAGTGTACACACACCGGCAGTAGCCCCCGTGGCCCTTTAAGAATTTCCCCAAAGGAAATTTTCTAGTTGCATTTATGAGACACTCTTCTCATAAAGTTTAATAGTCTTTCATTTGGACTCAATCAGGGTTTGATATCACTGATATGCTTTTATTTCTCTGGGGCCATATAGAGCCTAAAGGGAGGTGCGCACTATATACAATTTATATTGTCGGAGTGAACTATTTCTTTAACATAATAATAAATCACTTTAATTTTGAGATGCAAGGTAAAAAAAAAGTCACATAATCAACTGCAGTTATCACCTCCAGAAACACGGCATTAAAAACAAAAGAGCTCTGTCTGCTTTAGACTCGCAGACCAACTGTTTGATTAATGGAGGCCACCGGTCACACTGAGCACTTTATCTACTTTTCTCCGACCCTCTGTGTTTTCATAGGAGTGTTAACAAAAGACCTATTGGTTTTTTTAACCTGCCCCCCCTCAATACAGTACCACCCTTCCTGACACGCAGCCACCTACATACTGCACTTATCTCCAATCAGCATTCTCCTCATACTGCACCCGCTTTTTCCCTCCGTCTCCCTTTCTCTCACACACACACACACACACACACACACAAACACAACACATCCATCATAGCGCTGCCACACACCCTTCATATCAACAGTGCTGCCGTTCTCTCAACGTCTCCTGTATTATTACCCAACATGCTCTGTTTTCCTAAGAGCCAGCCAGGAAATTAGTTTCATAAAGTTATGAACACACACTCTTGCGCATGCACAACCACACACAAAAAACCCAAAACATCCTGAAGAGACTAAGTGGGGCCAGACAAGCGCTCAACCTGACACACACACACACTTTTTTTCGGAGAACAATACTACTGTTTAAACCCTGCGGCCCCGACTACCGGCCATTGGAAATGGGAATTTCAGAATCAGTGGGAGTGGTGCGATCAGAATACCTTGCAGGGCACCTAAACAATGCGGTTATTCCTGCAATAAAGCAACAAACATTATTAAGCCTTTGATAAGGTCTTTAAAGCAGCCCCCCCTCCTGGCACACAAAGGGTTTTCTCGCAGGAAGCGGGAGGAAACAACCCGTGGAGAATGAGAAAATGAAAAGCCGTGTGGCTCACACTCATTGCTCTTTCACACACACGTCTGAAGAGGTTTGTCCTCGAGCGAAAAAGCCACGATTAATTTGAAAATGGAGACAGTTTGGGGTAGAAAACAAAAACAGCTTCGCTAAATGGATCCTATTATGCACTGATGGGGAACAGAAACGAAACATTCCCTATGAAAAACGTCTATTTCCGCTAACAGGATGCTTCCACGTCCAAGGAAAACACAAGAAATAAACTATTTAGAAGGCTGATTAACGTTATCAGGCTGATGTTTTTTTGACAGTTTTGAAAAAAAAGCGCAACCATAGTTCCCCCAAGCTTCCCCCTAGTGAGGCCAAAACATCTGGATCGCCCCCTGGTGGCCGGCTGCAGTATAGGTCAGTAGTTCTCAACCTTTTTGAGTCGCGACCCCCAATTTAACATGCATGTTGTCCGCTCACTGAACAGAATCTCACACACACAGTTCAGATCATACAAACTCAGTTGATACAACAAATTTTGGACAAATAATGAAGCACAAAATGAGCCAAAAAGGAAACAAAATGACCAAAAAAGACACAAATTGACCACAAAATGATCAAAATAAGACACTAAATGACCAAAAAAGACACAAAATGTCCAAACAAAGACACAAAATGACCAAAAAAGACACAAAATTACCCAAAAAAGGAAACAAAATGAACAAAAAAGACACAAATTGACCACAAAATGGTCAAAATAAGACACAAAATCACAAGAAAAGACACAAAATGTCCAAAAAGACACAAAATGTCCAAAAAAAGACACAAAATTACCAAAAAAGACACAAAATTACCAAAAAAGACATTAAATGACCAAAGAACTAAAACACATTTACACATGAACACTTTAACACAGTGGAGACAGAGCTGACTTCCAAAATGATTTGGCGACCCCCACAAATCATCTTGCGACCCCAATTGGGGTCGGGACCCCAAGGTTGAGAATAGTTGCTATAGGTAATAAACCCCGCCCCCTACATGCTAGTGAAGGGACAGGAGCAATTGAATGAGTAAAATGAATAAAGGAAAACATAAAATTAGTATGTGTGATGATCAAAAACAAACTATTTGAGGAAACCTGGAATACTGAATGATGAAAATAATTTATTGCAAAGACATAGAACATAAAAACTCTGTCGGGTCACTTTAGACCAGGGGTCTCAAGCTCGCGGCCAATTGCGGCCCGCGGGACGATAGTTTGCAGCCCCCACCTCAATATGAAAGTTTAATGTTAGTGCGGCCCGCGAGTTTGATACGAATCGCACTTTTCATTGATGTGTGCGGAGCTGAACGAACCGACCAATCACGGTGGGGTATATTGGTCTCGGGGGCGGGACATTGACCGGGCTTGTTGTGAATTCGCGCCATTACCCCGGACCGCGGAAATTATTATTATTATTATTATTATTATTTCCATTTTATTCATTTATTACTGATTGATTGATTTTTTTCTTATGAATTTGTTAAATTTTTTCATCCTATTTTGTGTTAAAAAATAAAAATAAAGACATTTGATAACATTGGAATGTTTTTGTAAGAGTTTTTCTTGTGGAAAACCTGATGCGGCCCCGCCTCACCCAGACTCTACCTCCAGCGGCCCCCGGGTAAATTGAGTTTGAGACCCCTGCTTTAGACCATGTTGTGCATCAAAGGGTTAAACTTCTTTTTGCAGTCGCCCCCTGCTGGCCATTAGACAGAATGCAGGTTTAAGGCACTTACACTTTTGAGACTCCAAGGTTAACCCCTAGCTAGAACCATACTGCTGCTGCCAAACAGGGGGAAAAAACAGCTTTTGTTATTAGCTTGATATTATTTCAAGGTTAACACAAAGCTTAAAATGTACGCTTTTTAATACGTAACAGGTGGAAATTCAATAAAGACAGTTACAACTGCCTCGAGAGATATTAAATCACTTGATCTATGTGGAAACAGTCGGGCATTTTCCTTAAAATCAAACATCAATGAGGTGGATGAATATGTGCCGAGGACTTTGACTTCAACGGAAGACTCAAAAGCAAAAACTCAGAAGCAGGAAGTATAACAAAAAGTCTTTACTTGAATGAAAGGCTAAACAAAAAACGCTCTCAAGGAAGCTGCAAAAATACAACATAAAGCGCTCACACAGGAGGTTACCACAAAAGGCTCACTAATCCGGAAAACAGAAACGAGACCCAAAACCTGGTTTTCCTGGACGTGGAACATGCATGGTAGACACGACGAACTGACACGAGACAAAGGGAGACAGGGTCTATTTATACATGAGGGAGGGGAGCCCAGGTGAGACGAATCAGGTAACGAGGAGACGATCACAGTGGAGGGAAAACTCACACAAAGGGAGGAAGTGAAGTGACTGAAACAAGATGGGAACAGGTGAGTACAAAATAAAACAGGAAGTGAACGACAAGACTAGACATGAGTGATTTAACTTAACATGAAAGTGCTCGACAGAATTAACAAACTTTGCGTGACATAACAATATGATGGGAATGTGTATCGTTAGATATGCATGACTAAACAGAGGACTGTTAACCAGCCATACGGCCTCTATAAATCCATAACAAGTATAATAATCCACTGTCAAATATCATATGGACATCGGGTTACTAAACCACATCTGCAGAGGGGTTTTTTTAACTGAATAACGCCCAGACTGGGAATGGGATCAATATGTGAGGCGCATTTAAAATGTCTGTAGCTATGACCGTTGGCTATGAAAATAAACTTGACTGGAGGTTCCCGCGATAGCAATCTCGGCCACGTTCTGGAGAAAATGTGAAAAATATGTGACAACAGAAAAACTGCTTCAGTGTAGACTTTCAGCCATATTGGAAAGAATCAAGTATGATTTGAATTCTTGTCAACACTTTTGATGGACTTCTATTATGGCATGAATGTGGGGTGTGTTTTAAAATGTAATGCATATGGAAAACATGCTGAGTAATGGGCTGGATCACAGCGGCACGGTTCATTCGCTGAGTGACAGGCGTGACCCGTTCTGCTATGAATAAAGTCCACTGGTTGTTTTTGTAACTGTACTCCGGGGCGCATTCACAACAGCTCAACAGTGTTTGGACTTAGATACAAGCTGGAGATACTGTTGGCAGCTTTAATATGAGTAGAGTGGTGATTTAATTATATTAGAGGTCAAATAAAATTACGTTTGCAACTTTTTTTACTATTGTTTTGTTTTAGATATGACATCCTTTAATCCAGGGGTCTCAAACTCAAATTACCTGCGGGCCGCTGAAGGCAGTATCAAAATGACCAAAAAAAGACACAAAATTACAACAACAAAAAAAAACACAAAATGACAAAAAAGACACAAAATGGCTGAAAAAACACTAAAGTACTTTTTTTAAAACACAAAATGACCGAAAAGACACAAAATTACTAAAAAGGACACAAAATTATTAGAAAAAAACAAAATTACCCAAAAAATACACAAAATATTATTTTCACATTTATGTGAATAATGCCTGAAAGTATGAGCTGAGCTAGATCAGAATAACTGAAAACACTTTATAAGAAAAAAACAACCTGCTCCACATATTTTTTATGGTTGAATACGCATAAAAACAAACAAGCCAATTTTTCTGCCCAGGGACAGGAGCAAATGGGAAATTTGTTTTTAATTAGAAAGAAAAAAGTAGTTCTGCCCTATGGTTGTGCCATATGAACTTAATGAACAATGCAATGCAGCGACTGTCAATCATAAGAATCTGCACTGTTAAAACATCATGTTTTTAATGTGGCATTTAATGTACTGTGCAAAATGATTCTGTCTCCTGCAGTGAAATTATCATCAACAACTGCAAATGCATGGTAACTATTTCTAATACCACAATATAAAACAGAACCAGAACCTCTCCAACAGTCTAAACAAAAATACAATAGTTTCAATAGAAAAACTATAAATTATTGTGTTTGTTTTTACACAGGATTGCATTACACTGTGCAGATGTTTCTTTTCTCTGCTCACAGTGTGCAATAAATGTTTTATACTTGGCCTTTATCCGGGTCAACGTTCAGGAAGACCTTTGAAATTGTGTTATAGTGGATAATAAGATTTAGCGGTTCGCTGATTTAATCTTTCTGGCACACAGCTATATCTGACTATTCTGTTTTGTGATAATAAAAAAGAAATATAACAGTGAAAACCCATATAATTTACATACCAGAAGTCTCCACAATCTTGGCAGGATGGGTCGTTCCAGAAACGTTTTGCAGACTGGCTCAAACCTTTCTTGGTCCTTTTGTGACGGGCAGCAGTCATCCATTCATTTTTATCGATCCTTGGAGTGGGAAAGCAGCAAATAGTAGATGCAATCAGTTTTAAATTGATGCCACTCAATGTTTACAATGTCTAACTCCTTAAAAGTCAGTGGTGGGGAAGTATTCAGATAGCCTACTGCACAAGTACTGCACTGGAAATGTTACTCAAATAAAAGTATTTAAGTATAATTCTGATTAGGGGAATGACGCTACACTCAGCTCACAAGACACGATATTGGGTTCACGAGAAGGAGACGATATTTTAAGAAAACTACAATGACACAATATATGACTGGACTAACAGACTTATTTAACCGAGTTGCACATGCATTTTGAAATGTTTTATTGTACCTGGGAGGGATTTTCGAGACTCTGGAGGTGACGTATGGTTCGATCATCGAGTAATCGCTTAGCGACAGTTCCGACCGTGATCACATAAGCGATGGAATAAACACGGGAGACGCAACTGTAGCAGCCGTCGCTGACTGTGCACAACATCAGCTGATCAAAACAAAGCAGCATGGCTAATTATCATAAACATAGCGATCTTGAATTAACAGGCATCTATCTGTGCACAGAGTTTCCTGTGCATGTTGTAAACAAACAGAGATCGCTAAGTGAACACCTCCTGCAGCAGCAGCACATACACACTGTACTGCTACAGAGCTAACTGTTAGCCTGTCAGCACATACACACTATTTGTTCTTACCCTTCTTAACGAGCCGCCGGCCCCTGCGACGTCATTCTGGCTGCTCGCTGCACCTATTGTCCCATAAATACATATTTTTCTTACCTGTAGTTCTGTGTATCAGTCTAGATGGTTTTGGTTGAGGGCTGTTGGTTTATCTTAGATAACTGGGTCATGATTACTGGAAAGAGACTTGGATGTTGAGTTTTTCAAATGTATTTGTTAGTAGATCTGAAGAAAAGATCCACCAAGTTGCATTATATTTGGTAACACTTTACAATAACCATAATTTATAAATGGTAAACAGATGGTTTAGTAATGTTTAATCATCATTTATAAACCATATATAGGCCATTTAGAATGGTAAATACATAATTTATTAATATTTAACTAACTAAATAATTTATAAATGGCAAATAAATGGTATATTAATGTACGTTTATAGTTACTTTATCATTAACAAACAATTAAATTATAATGAATAATTTATTGATAGTTTTAGTTGCACTCATTTTAACATTTTTAACACCATATTAAGTATGTAAATGATTTATTTAACAATTAATATGTATAGCACTTTGTAAATGGTTAATAATTACTTTATAAACCATCTATAAACATCACTTCGTTGGTTATTGTAAAGTGTTACCTTATATTTTAGAGAAGGCAGACATCTCTTCAACTAATATCTTTAAGACTCTTCAAATAACACCAAAGCAGTGTAGATTGATATGTAGCACTAAAAGTAGGAGAAAACATATGTATTTGATTTGGGGTTTGACTGATCCTTTAAAGCAACACACAAAAAAGTAATGAAACTTTGAAGAAACCCACCAATACAAATAACCATCAATCATACTGGAGTTTGGCAAGATGACTATAGCCACTAATTCAGAGACGCTAAAATTAGCTCTTTAAATGGGTTTGGCTGATTCTAGACAAACACAGAAACAATGAAAATTCATGAGGGGGTAAGATGAAAGCCAACGAGTGTTTTGGCTCATGCTCCATGAAGTAACAAAAAGTGCTGGTTTTGTGCAAAGGTACGGTTATATTGCAGCTCTGGGACGTAAATTGGCTCAGTTGCAAACTCAATGACCTCAAGTTAGTTCCCATTGTCCATAGAGGCAAATTACACGTTGTCCAGCAGTGGAACAACATGATGGATGAAAAGGCAATCTGATTGCAGACATAGATGTATTTTTTGATGTGTTTTGGAGGTCAGCGACAGTCGTCACTTCCAAGAATTGATAGCAGGATGGCATAGGCGACACAGGCTGTCAACTAGAGCGCCCTCTGCTGGAGGGGCGCCGCCAGTCACCCTCGAGGCAGAAAAAAAACAACTATAATAATAATTTTCGATGCCCATTGTCGCCCTTCCTTTGTGTTCTGTCTTGAAAAAATTAAATATTAACAAAATAAAGAAAGAGATAAACAATGACATTTTCTCACTTGTGGTGCTGAGTCACGTGACGTCTGGTCATTGCCTTGCCCCCCTTTAGACGGTCAGATCGCTGTCACAGAGGTCAGGTCACGTCAAGTGCCAAGTAATGTTTTGACAAATCTTGCGTCATGAAACGGCCGTCAAAGCTCTCCGTTGTGCAGTACTGAAAGAGAAGAAAAGAGGAGGAGGAGAAGAAGTCCCAATCTTTTTTTTAAATGCCTTTTTGTGTGAAGACGTTTCATTTGTATTAGCTTGCTAGCTAGGTTGAAATAAAGCAATCATACTGGAGTTTGGCAAGATGACTATAGCCACTAATTCAGAGGTGCTAAAATTAGCTCTTTAAATGGGTTTGGCTGATTCTAGACAAACACAGAAACAATGAAAATTCATGAGGGGGTAAGATTAAGCCAAAGAGTCTTTTGGCTCATGCTCCATGAAGTAACAAAAAGTGCCTGTTTTGTGCAAAGGTACGGTTATATTGCAGCTCTGGGACGTAAATTGGCTCTGTTGCACTCAGTGACCTCAAGTTAGTTCCCAGTGTCCGTGGAGGCAAATTACACGTTGTCCAGCAGTGGAACAACATGATGGATGAAAAGGCAATCTGATTGCAGACATAGATGTATTTTTGATGTGTTTTGGAGGTCAGCGACAGTCGTCACGTCTAAGAATGGGTGGCAGGGCCGGCTCTAGGCACATAAATAAATAAACATGTAATTTAAGTATATTTGGAAGATACAAATGCATTGATTGAAACAATGAGACTCACCAACAATAACTTATTTTTGACATTTCTCATTTTTGTGACCAATTACTTTTTATTTTATTGTGAAAGTGCAGTACAGTGAGAATTATCTTTTTTATTTTTTATTTACACAAGCTTTTATTGCACAATTAAACTATTATTCAATGTTCACATTTTGGGCTCCTTATGTGTACAATGAGATATTGTTTGAACAAAAATTAGGTAAAAATTGTTCCATTGTTCATTGTTATAAATTGATAATTTTATTCTTAATTTGACACAGGGGCCACAGCAGGGGCCAAGGGCTTCTTCACAGGGGCAGTGGCCCCTGGAGGCCCCTGTGTAGAACCGCCACTTTCTAGGCATAGGTTTTTTTAAATGCCATTTTGTGTGAAGACGTTTCATTTGTATTAGCTTGCTAGCTAGGCTGAAATAAAGCAATTAACACAGTTAAGCACATTTTTTACGCAGTTTGCACATTCATCGTCTCTCTTGTCTCTAACTTTGTTAGCGGTCTCCAGCTGTGCTTCTTTGCGAATTGACTTATAGGTTGATCATTTTTTAGACAGACAGTTGTATTATATAGCCTGGTTGGCACCATGGGCAAACAAAAATGAAAGTTCCACCCTCCATGAAACAGCAAGCGGAGCTGTTCAACACCAGTGGATCTCGCCTAGAGCAACCATTCTCAACCTTGGGGTCGGGACCCCAATAGGGGTCCCGAGATGATTTCTGGGGGTCGCCAAATCATTTTGGAAGTCAGCTCTGTCTCCACTGTGTTAAAGTGTTCACGTGTTAATGTGTTTTAGTCTTTTTGGTCATTTAATGTCTTTTTTGGTCTATTTTTTTTTTTTTTTTGTCATTTTGTGTCCTTTTTTTTGTCATTTTGTGTCTTTTTTGGTGATTTTGTGGGGGTTTTTTTTGTCATTTTGTGTCTTTTCTGGTCATTTTGTGGTCAATTTGATTCTTTTTTGGGTAATTTTGTGTCTTTCTGACAAATCCCAAATTAGCAAATTATTACTTTCCAAGGAGTCTCTGGCTTGAAGCTGACTGTTACACACTCAGGAGGTCAGAATGGACTTTTTAACTTATAGCATAGGACTTAGATTAAAAGTAACATTAAGATATAAAAAATAAATAAATGCACAGACAGAGAGATGTTTTAGTTGTTGTCTGCTTCATTATTTGTCCAAAATAGAGCCGGCCCTGATGGGTGGATCCAAGTCTGCAACACTCTGGAGTCCAATAAGGGACGTTTCTGGGGTTGAACCCAAAGCACCAGAGAGAATATAAATTGAAGTGGCACTGGTATATTTTAGATTACTTCCAGAGTATGTGTTGGCCCTGGAGAAGTTTTCTTTCCATTTCCCACTTTCTCTGGATTCAATCCCGCCCTTATCACCTCTTCAAACTTCTGAGTTTGATCAACAATTCTCAAACTCATTGCCTGTGAGCTCTTAAAAAGAAGCAGTGCCCGCTTGTGTCACCCCATCAGAGGCTGCAGTCGCAGTTCGACCGAGACATGACGTTCCTTTTCAGGTTGTTGCATTTGATTAACTACTAGCTGAGGCCAAACAGGCTGAAAACCCTGCAGCATATCCCTAGAAGAAACTAATTTAGTGCATGGATATCAGAGAGACTTTATGGTAGCAGCAGCATTAGTTGGCAGCACCATCTGGATTTAAAGTTGTAAGTTGTGCTGGAGTTATATACTGTGTGACTTGGCTCATAATTTTGGGGTGCACCCTGTGTTTTTTTCCAATTCTATTGGGTTTTTTCCAGGTACCAGGAGGGCATAAATAGTTCGTCAGCCTGTTCTTGAACTTCCCCAGACACAGTGAGTTCAGGAGAGGTTCAAACTATTTGATTACCAGTTAGGTGTGGGCCAACTGGGAGAGATCAATTCCCTGACATTCCTTGTTTAAAACAAAGGTCCAGTCTTTAGAGTCTTTAAGCGCTGTTACTTGTCAACACATCTTAAAGCTGCACTAATCAGGATTTTATAATAACAATGGATCAAATGACGACATGTAATGTAAAAAAGGGCCGCTTTTATTGTTAAATTAACTCTACAGTTCCTCACAGCTTTACAGAGCGTTTTAGTATGCGTCAGGGGATTGTTTTGGTTCTAAAGCCCACAGATTTACTGATTTGTTTTTCCTTTACTGCTTTCATCAGTGATGTCGATTGGTCCACTGGGCCTCTCTCGAGCCAAAGTTAACGACAAACTCGTGGAATATTTAGCATCAAAACCATGACACAGCAACCATTACCTCACCTTAGAGTTTGGTGTTTATGACTTTGTCTTTTGTAGTAATTTTGTGTATTTTTTGGGGTCATTTTGTGTCTTTTTTAAATATTTTTGTGCATTTCTTGGTAATTCTATGTCTTTTTTTGTAATTTTGTGTCTTTTTTACGTAATTCATTTTTTTTTTCAGTCATTTTGGGTCTTTTTTTGTAATTTTGTGTCTTTTTGTTGTCTTTTTTTCACTAAATTGAGACTAAATATGAGATTATGCGACCAGAAACATAACCTCAGGTGATAGGCAACACAACTGTCATATCAACCTGAAAATCAAATATAAAGAGCATGTCTTCACACGATATGGGAATGAAAACGGCTGTGTGAAATGACAGTAGGTGGTTTTTGTTGACGTTTCATTTTTTAAATGTATTATAACTATTTTCTTTTTTGTGTGTGTGTTGTTGTTTTGTTTGTTTGTTCATTGTTGTCTCATTGTGACTACATGGATGTATGTGTACTTATGTGTTTGTAAGTTAATAACAAGTTATGTATGTTAATAATGGTAATAATACGTTGATATACTACATTACTATGTGTTATACATACATACAAAGACAAATTTGAGAATTAATTATATATATATATATATATATATATATATATATATATAATTAATTCTCAAATTTGTCTTTAGAATAGACATAATGTTTTCACATTGTATGATTCTTTGTAATGACACATATATGATTGTTATCTAGGTCAGTGGTTCCCAACCCTTTTCTTGAGGGACCCACATTTTTACCATAGTAAACTTTGGTGACCCCCCATTGTCCATTGCTTCTATGTAGACGAACTCAATGTGACTTTCATGGTACCCTCTCTTTTTCTTTTTGAGATATTCAGCATTTTTGTCTCCCCGACGCTTCGCCATTTTTCCATTAGCTCTGTGTTTCTGTTGTTAGGTGATGTTACCGCTAGGTGAGGTTACCTGTGTATACTGCAGGAGGGATGTTACACATGTCCTTATTCTCGCGATACAGTCTTTATTTTTAAACTTTTCTATAGTGATTTTTTTTATTTAAATAAATGAATAAACATTTCATGTAACCCTTATTTAGTTGTTTTTGTCCCACTAATGAATTAAATGCTGACTCATCTATATTTAACACATTAGATTTATTACATCCCTTAAAATCAAGAGGGCTTCGCGACCCCTTGTGGATCTTTGGCGCCCCCCCTGGGGGGGTCCCTCTTGGGAATCACTGCTCTAGATAAAAGGTGGAGCTTTAGCACCAAAATCAGACCAAGAGTAGGTTGTTTGTTCAGACATTTCTACTTTGCATAATTTTTATGCACTTGCTAATTATCCAATACAATTAGTAGTACAATTCAGTGCACCCAGGATGCTAATTTTCAAATAATAATTGTAATTGTAATTAGATTTAGTTAGTTCACATGTTTTGTAGTGAAAGGTCACAGGGATTATTCTGTGTTACATGAGCGTCGGCAGAAGCTGTGGGAACCTCCACCTTTATAACCTCAGGTGAGGCCAAGAGGGCAGAGACACAACACTGAAGTGGATTGGATTGCATTACTTGAAAAACACACACACACACACACATACACACACACATTCTTGTACTTGTGTGAATGTTTGTTTTCAAATCCAGTTAGTTTTAATTAACTTATTAATTCAATTTAATTAACCTGCCCCCCTCAATACAGTACCACCCTTCCTGACACGCAGCCACCTACATACTGCACTTATCTCCAATCAGCATTCTCCTCATACTGCACCCGCTTTTTCCCTCCGTCTCCCTTTCTCACACACATATACACACACACACACACACACACACACACACACATTCTTGTACTTCTATCTTTGTGAGGACCCTCATTGGAACAGTGAATTTAGGTTATAATAGTTTTTAGGATTTTTCATTAGTTTTAGTTTTTAGAGTGAGTTTGCTAGTTTTAGTTTAGTATTTGTTTTTTGAAATGCTTTAGTTTTAGTTTAGTTTTTATTAGTTTTAGTTTTTTATAATGGGGTATTTGTTGGGTGGGAGATTAAAAGAAGTCACAGTAAATTTTGCCTTTATTTCCTTTGTCTTATCCATCTTCATTATGTATGAAAAAAGTTAACAGAGACGAAAACGAAGGACATTTTCACTATAATTTTAGTTAGTTTTGTAACCACAAAATACAGTTTCAGTTAGTTAATTATCTTTTTTTAAACATAAACCTGATGTAATCTTTAACCCTTAAAACAAAGTCTGAAATCTTAAAAAAGTGAGGACCGGCCGAAATGTCCTCACTTCGCAAAGATGTCCTCACTCTGTTGGTTAAAAACGTGTCCCGGTCCTCACTATGGAAGTACAAGAACACACACACACACACACACACACACACACACGTCATCTCTTTGCATGCATGCCGGAGAGCAGGAAAGCAGAGAGAAAGGTAAGGCATGAGAAGAGATTTGACACTTGAGGGTGTAGGATGACACCTTGAATTGGCCTATTACCACATCCAAATGTTTTTGCTGCTTTGTAATGAGCACCGAGACAATGGCAGGCCTGGGAACGGGGCGACTGATATGAGAGAGAGAAGAAAATGAGGTAAGGCAACATATTCCAGAGAATAATGAACAAGGAACACAGAGCAAAGACGCCAAGAAACAAACAGGAAATCAAAGGAGGAGGAAATACCTCTCACAGTGTGTGGAAGTCCAATCTGTGTGTGTTGGAGGTGTGAGAATGCAGAAGCCACGAGCACGTCGGTAACTCGAGCCCCATGTGAAGTCTCGGCAACAGGAACTGAGCCGGAGAATACACTGAGTCATTACTAGGCAGCTACAAAGCACTCACATTCCCTCACACACACACACACACACACACACACACACACACAAATGGAAAAGACATACAGAGATGTCAACCACCCAGATGCAAGAGGGTGATTCTCATGTACATGGTGCAGCTCATAGCAGAAACCCAAGAGCATTGAATGCATTGAATGCATACGCTTTATAACAAATACAATCTAAAGTCACTGTTTAATATGGATTTATGATATATTTAAAACATTTTAAAGGTGTTTTCTGACATATTTAGAGACATTGTGAGCAAAATTCATTACCGTAAGACATTTTAACCCTCTGGAGTCCACAAAAGTGCCAGAGCACGACTTCCAAAAAAGACACAAAATTACTAAAAAAAAAGACACAAAATGACTAGAAAAAAAGACACAAAATAATCAAAAAAAGACACAAAATGACAAAAATGACTAGAAAAAAGACACAAAATTACTAAAAAAAGACACAAAATTACTAAAAAAAGACACAAAATGACTAGAAAAAAGACACAGAAGACACAAAATGACAAAAAAAGATACAAAATGACAAAAAAATGACAAGAAATGACAAAAAAGGCACAAAATAACTCAAAAAAGACACAACAACAGACACAAAATGACCAAAAGAGACACAAAAAAGACATGAAAAGGTTTCAAAAATGGACAAAATAGTCCAAGACTCCATAGAGTTAAATATAAAAAACAACGAAAGTTTTTTCTTTTCTTTGGCAACCACTTAAATATGCTCAAGGGAAGTATTTTATTAAAATATACACATATTTTAATGCAAACAATTCTATCATTACCGTAACATTTAACCTTTTTTTTTCTCATCAATTTTAATTCAGATTTTGTTAAAAACCATTATATTTGATTATATTCTGCTAAATTATACATTATTAAACAAATATATATTTATTTTTATAAAGTTTATTAAATATTTATTGTATATAAGTGTGGGGAAACCATGACATATTTATCTGGATGCATTGCGGTAATGAATTTGTGAATCAAAAATATAGAAAATATTATTTTAACACAAAACAATGAATGGTGCCTCATTATGGCTATATTGTTCACTCATATAAAAGTTAAATATATTTAGTTTAATAAAGTATGTCCTTATAATCATCACAGACAGAACTTAGACTGGCTTCATGGGTCCAAAGAACCACACACACATAATGAGACACACACTTCCTTTCCATCTTCGGCGCTCTGATCTTCTCACAGAGATTATGTGGCCACAAACGAGCTCTGACTCGCCGTCGGAGACGCTTCGTCAAGAATGACAGCGGGACACCTTTAACCCCAAGGGGTCCACACGCAGTACAAACACACAGACGGGGGTTATAGAGAGGTGTGGTCCCCACACATGTGTACATATAGATTATATATACGTAGATTATGTGTCCCTTGGCACAGACATGAAGAAGGCCAAACAGGGGGGACAGTTACTTAGAAGGGTAGTCCATAGGGAAGCACTGATTTTGTTATTGCTGCAATTTATTAGGGCCACGGGGCAATCACATCGAGCACTGGTCCCTACAGCAATAGTGATTTTTTCTTCTTCCTCTTCTGGATGCAATTTCGTCCCGCTACTAGACAAATTATATATCAAAACGTGCGGTTTGATCGGGATCGGTGTGCTATTACTTTTCTCTACGGAATACGAATTTTTCTGCCCAAAATTTTGCATTGAAGTGAATGGGACGGCCGAAAAAAAATGAGCGAAAAAGAACAATAATTGGAGATTTTTAAACGTCTCCTTCTCCGGCATAATTTCACCTAGAGACTCCATTTAAACTTTAAACAGTAGACACAAGTCTTGTGTATCGGTGTATTAATCCACGTTTCGATAGGTCATATAGTTTTTTATCAATCCCTGTTCAATGACCATGATCATTTTTGGAGAAATTCTGAGATTATAATGGGTGTGTATTGCACGGAATGTTCGTGTCACAGTGTGTGACATCATCGCCAGAGTGTAGAGGGAGAGAATAAATTGTCAAAAAATACATTTGAAAACTGCGCTCCAGGCCGCAAATTCCACTCTACAGAAATAATTTATACATAGAAACGTAGGAAAATTAGTCTTCTCCCTCACAATCCTCTGGTAAAGCTGTCAGAGTTATAGTTTGGGCGTAGGACGCACAGATGCGCCACCAACACGCACCAACAGCCTCATTGGCTCCCATATTAAAACGCAGGAAGATTTCTGAAAAAGGGAGATGTAACAGTTTATTTAGATCGCTCTTACAAAGCTATTTTTCATTTTTCTTAAGAAAAAACCATGTGTAGACGTTCAGGAAGAACTCAGGACGCTCAAACTGAAGTCGGATCAATGATAGGTATTATGGTTTTGCCAAAAATGCTTTCTGTTCGAGGCCAGAAATTCCAGTCTGTCCACCTCTGTTACGCAACATTGGCAGTTGGTGGCAGTTAATTCAGTTGATTGCTCTGCTCTGATTGCCTTTGATCTTTGACGTGATTACAGTTACAGATACACGCACACACACATGCGTGTAAGCATGCTTCAAACGCGCGCACACGCACGGGCATGCATGCACGCACCGCACACATATTGAGTTTAAAGGTCATAGGTTGCTGTATAAATAAATACTTGAAAAGGAATGCTCCTTGTATATAATATAATATCATAACATTGCTAGTATTAATTGTTTGAAATCTCTAAAGAATCTCATCATAGTGTACACACACCGGCAGTAGCCCCCGTGGCCCTTTCAGAATTTCCCCAGAGAAAATTTTCTAGTATAATAACATTAACTTTATTGACCTTGACCTCAAATGTAAAAATTCTTCAATGACTTGTACGAGGAGAACTGGACTATGACGGCATATTAGGGCCAAGTATGAATAAAAATAAAAATATAAACCAGGGGGTGGGGAGGTAACATTTTGAGAAAAAAGTAGTAAATTTACTAGATTAAAGTGGCAAATCTGCGCAAAAAAATTTGCAGATTTATGAGAAAAAGGTGAAAAAAAGCAACTTTTTTTCTCCCAGATTCACCACTTTAAACCTCATAAATCTGCATTTTTTTCTCATAGATTTGCCACTTTAACTGTAAACTTATTTCCCAAAATATGACCCCCCTCCCCCGGGTCCGTATGTTTTTTTACACATTCTGGCTGTATGTAATATCCTCCAATATTCTCTAGGGTTGAAATTTGGAATTTGTATTTCAATGAGTGCCTTATTAAGGGTTAATGCAACATTTCAAAATGTCGCTTCAAAATTAATTTAGACTTTAATGAAAACACGGCTATAGACTCAATAGAAGGGTTGAGATAAGGAGCAAAAACTATGTGATAAAATAATTTCTCTTTCTAACAGGATCCTTTGACTTCAATGAACAATGAACATCATAAAATCATGATTCTACCTATCCAGTTTGTATATTTATTCATCATTATATTATTTCTGGGCCTCTGTTGGGACACAATCCATGAAGAATGTAATAAAGGCCATGCAATAATTACATAAGTACAATCGTTTTTTGTTAGAATTATTCTCATGATATAATAGTGAGTTAATGTGTGGCAATTATTTTCTCTGGTGAGGAACAAACTGCATCTCATCTTCTCTGGCAGTGATTTATAATGAATCACGATGAAGTCTCAGACTAATTCTTAGTGGGTTTGTCAAAGAATGCATGTCAACTGAAAACAGATGCATTAATAAAGACATCACAAAATGCTGCCGCACGCTGTACAATAACAGATCCCAGCAGGACACAACAGAGAGAGGATTGATTATGTTATATCTGGCTTTGTGCTGTCAAATTCAATCAATCAGGCCCGTTGGAGACATTAAATCCTTGTGTGTGTTCGTCCTGGTGACGATCCACCAGATGGATCCAACTGCAAAGAGAATTAAGCTATTTAGAATGTATAAAGAAAAGGGAAAATACAACTCTATCTGATTAACAAGTTTGGTACAAGTCACATTTCAGCATCTCTGGAATGTTTTTCCAGTCGGCACAGAGCAAATCCAGGTGTGACGAACTGAAAAAAAGACATTTCAGCAGGTAAATAAAACATACAGTTATGGAACCAAGGCCAAACTTTATGAGTAGGCTGAAAAAAAAAGAGCATGAGGGAGACAAGCTGACCCGCTCTGCTTTAAAGCATTAAAAATAGTCTGTAATAATATTATTCTGCTCATGAAAGAGGTTCAGCGAGGAACTGGGCGGTTATATAACATCTGAATTATCAAGAGCTGACTTTCTGTAAAGGTTCTTTCCAGACAGCTAGTTTCTTTTTTTATTTATTTATGTCTTGTTTTTAAAAAAAAAAAAATCTTCTTACTGAATTAAAATCAATGATGCCTGTTTAGGTTTTGAGGAAATGTATGAATACCATTCATTTCTGATGTTATACAAGTAATAGCATTATTGTTGTTATATTTATTTAAATATGACAGTTAATAATTAATTTTCAATTATTGTTTTTAATGATCTTTATCCATATTATAGATGTTGTTTTCCTTTTTCCTTTATTCATTTTTAATTGTATGCATTTCTTTATATTTCTTTAAGAAGCATGGGAAACAAACAATGCTTCATTGAAAAAATATTATAAAATAATTTCTTATTTTTTATAGAGGAGAGGAATCAAAAGATTCAATATGGGATTTTTTTAAAACATCTTTTAAGTTTTTTTTTAATAAACCAAAATGGAAAAATTCACACCATGAGGGTCCAATACTTTAAAAAAAACACACAGACACATGTAATTCAGTGAAATAATTTAGTGGGACAAACAGTTTTACAATTACATAAATTAATTAACATGTCATGATTCTCTCTTTTTGTATCTTTTAGCCCTTCCACAGCAGCCCAGAAACTGCAGCATTGTCTTGATAACTACTATTTTCGAGTAGAATTGCTCAACAAGTTGCCAGTTGGAGAGACAACAGTGCATCATTCCCAGGCTGGAGTCTCCCGCCGTTTTTTTACAAATCACAAGAGTCTATATGACCAAAAAAAAAAGAAAAAAAAAAAGACATTTCTGTAGAGTTCCCAGGCTGTCATGAAGTCTTTATGGAGTGTAAGTGTGTGCATTAGATCCTCTTCTCACACTCCTGTATGCTTCGCCCCCCCAAGGCTACAGGAAACCTCACAGAGGGAGGGAGGAGGGAAGAGGAGGTGGAGGAGGAGGGGGGAGCTGCAGAGCATCCATCAGCCCAGCTCAGAGAGCTCCGTCTGGGCTTGCTGTGACGGCCGGAGGGCAGCACGGAGCTCCCCGAACCGCTCTTTATCTTTCACCATGTCTTTATTTCTCCTCCTGTCTGTATCTATGACAGAGGATTATCTGTTCCCACCTCCTTTTAAATGTTTTTCTCTTCGGTGGAAGCAACATAGTCTTTTTTTTTTTTTACTTTGTGCTACTTGGAGTTCAGGACAAAGAGACAAAGTAATGGAAAAAGCCAAAAAGGAGCAGATGTGAGCTATTCCATTGACTTATTTTTTCTCATGTGTATCTGTACTACATCTCTCTGGGTTGGACATGAAATTGGGGCCAGCAGTGTCAGAAAGGATGAGTCATTGTTTCTGAGAGCTTTTTTAAAAATTTTTTTAGTGGTGCTCTCTGTTCTGTCTAAAGCCAAAAACGCCTCTGTCCATTGTTCTCGCCCGTGCAAAATGGAGCTCAACTTACTTGGCTTCCTCTGACTGGACTTTTTTCTTTATTTTTTTTAAAGTTGAAGAGGTAAAAGGTGCATTTGAAAGCTGGTGTGGGTCTTCTTCTCGCCCTGGTCTACAGAGGAGAGGAGGAGAGGATGGACGGAGGAGTTCAGTTGAAGAGGATGGAGTCGGGGTCTCTGTTGGCGATCTGCGCCATGTGTTTCAGGATGTCTTTCTTAGTGATGATTCCCAGCAGCCTCCTGGTGACACACAGAGAGAAAAAGTAACATGAAATTCATGGAAAAGCAGATTACTTCATATCATACTTTGTTTGCCTCGTCACGGAAAGTCAAAGGACTGAGGGAAAGCAGACAGTTTGAGTGGAGGTCTGGCCTCCGGTCTTGACACTGTGAGTTCGGCTTTTATTACGCTCCCCGAGGAGAACTGGCACGCAGCAGGAGAATCAGAATAACATGCAAACACCAAGTAAACACAAAGGCCCCGATCACACTCAAGACAATTACAGATGACACATCCGTTTCAATTATGACTACAAGACTAAAATTACTAAAAAAAAGACACATAATGATCAAAAAAGACACAAAATTATTAAAAAAAGACACAAAGTTACCAAAAAAAGACACAGAATTACCAAAAAAAGACACAAAATTACAAAAAGACACAAAATGACCAAAAAGACACAAAATTATTAAAAAAGACACAAAGTTACCAAAAAAAGACTGAAAAAGCACTAAATTACTTAAAAGAGACACAAAATTAAAAAAGACACAAAATGACCATAAAATACATAGAATTACCAAACAAAGACACAAAATTATTATTTTTTAAAAGACAGAAAATTATTTAAAAAAGACACAAATTACAAAAAAGACACAAAATGACCAAAAAAATACACAGAAATTACCAAAAAAGACACAAAATTATTTTAAAAAAGACACAAAATTACCAAAAAAGACACAAAATTATTTAAAAAAAGACACAAAGTTATTAAAAAAGACACAAAATTACCAAAAAAAAGGAAGGAACAAAACTGGCATGCAGCAGGAGAATGGGAATAACACGCAAACCAAGTAAACACAAAGGCCCCGATCACACTCAAGACAATTACAGATGACACATCCGTTTCAATTATACGATTAAGTTCACACTCAGGACAGTTGGAAACAAGACGCAGCCTTTTATTAAATAAAGTCAAATCTAGTCCCTCTGCACTTCAGATTTTAAACTATGACAGGGTTGGCCGCTCGTACTTCAATGTGGTCTGGCGCAGGAAGAGTTCGTAGATGGATGACAAATTATGTGTATTCAAAAAATAAGTGCGGTGCATAAAAGAAAAACAAAAGATGTGGGCTGAAGAACTACTTTGCTAGTTCTTCCAAAATGAAATTATGTCACTTTAATAGGATGAAATATAAAGTTCTTCCACTCAATAAGCAATAAAATACATCCTTTCTCCAATAATCACGTTTTACTGCTACAGCCGTATGCCTGGTTCAACACACACACAGTGTTGAAAAGCAGCTGGCTATAGGGGTCCGTGAGAATTGTTTTTTATATAAAAGCCCAAATTTGGAGCCTCTCGCAGATTCTAATGCCACTATTCCATCATATACACTGATCTTAATAACTGCCTATTTTAATTCATTATTGTAAAGAAGAATAAGGGTTCTTGTATGTTATATTTATGGCATCTTATTTTGACAGTCTTCTTGTAATTTCTGTGGTTGATTCTGTGCTCTTATTTTGAAAGCTGCATTTGTTTAGCGACAGGAAGTAACAGTAGCTTTTTGTGATTAAAACAACTTTAATTGTTAGCTAATGTTAGCTTGCGGCTAATGAACGGCATAATGCAACGGTGTTTGGACCCCTAACGGCCCGGACAGGTTTATAGGATTTAGTTCGGCGCGCGCACGCAGACACACACATGGCTCGTTAAGAAGAGTAAGAATGAGTCTCCAATAACACCAGAAAAAGTTGCTGGATTTGTCTCCGGTTGTTGTCGTTTTTTGGAGCGAGTTGAAGCAGCACAGTCCTGCTGCAGCAGTCTCTCCCAGCTGCAGAGCCGGAGGGGATGTTAACCTCTTAGCGTCCAGTCTGCAAATTGCTAACAGGCTAACAGTTAGCTCTGTAGCAGTACAGTGTGTATGTGCTAACAGGCTAACAGTTAGCTCTGCAGCAGTACAGTGTGTATGTGCTAATAGGCTAACAGTTAGCTCTGTAGCAGTACAGTGTGTATGTGCTAACAGGCTAACAGTTAGCTCTATAGCAGTACAGTGTGTATGTGCTGACAGGCTAACAGTTAGCTCTGTAGCAGTACAGTGTGTATGTGCTAACAGGCTAACAGTTAGCTCTGTAGCAGTACAGTGTGTATGTGCTGCAGCTGCAGGAGGTTTTCACTTAGCGATCTCTGTTTGTTTACAACAAGCACCGGACACTAAAAACTGTTCCTATTGTTTGTTTAAAAGTAGTGCAATAAAAATACAGATGTTTTCCCTAACATGAGGAATAATTGTGATTAATAATCGTGATTCCAATATTGATCAAAAATAATTGTGATTATCATTTTGGCCATAATCGTGCAGCACTATTTTGAATTTAAAGAATTTAAAGAGACAAGATGTTACAATATGAACATATGAATATTGACTGAGTCCTACAAGCCATCCTGCTGCTGTGAATGCTCACTGGTTCCCATCAGCAGCTGAATATGATAACCGGTGTTGAAAACATCAGTCTCCTCGTCCTTTAACAAACAAAACAATGGCTGCTTTGAAATGGAATGAATCGCCCAGATGTCCGATTGGAATCATCTGCTGCTGAGCAAATATTTCGCAAAAACAAATAATCTGACATGATTTTTTAATTCATACAATGTGATGGAATACAAAAGGTACACAGTAAAAACACATAACATAAAGTAAAAATGTCAAACTGAAAGGATATTTTCATGGTTTCTGTCATAATAATGTGTCCAATTATGAGTAAAGCACATAAAACAAGCTTGTTTTTAGAAAATACATTCTAACTTTATTTATGCTGACAAAAGAAAAGAAACAAAGTGTTTTGAAGATGATGTAACTCCAGCCAGTGAAGCAACCTTGAACTAACTTCTTACTAACTAAACTATAGATATTCTGGGAAAATACCATTGTTGCCAGTCAGAGTGTTGAAATTAACAGTATCCATCTCACAAGACAGCCACAGAGATCACACGCTGCACTTTACACCGCCCCAAGGTCTTTTCTTCTGAGAGTGTGTCAGACTATCTTCATTCCTAGACAATGACTGATAAGCTTTCTCTAAACCAGGGGTCTCAAACTCAAATTACCTGGGGGCTGCTGGAGGCAGTATCAAAATGACCAAAAAAAGACACAAAATAACAGAAAAAACACTGAATTACTTAAAAAAGACACAAAATGACCAAAAAAGACAAAATGAGTTGAAAAAAAAGACACAAAATAACAGAAAAAACACTGAATTACTTAAAAAAGACACAAAATGACCAAAAAAGACACACAATGACCAAAAAAAGACAAAAATTTACTAAAAAAAGACAAAAAATGTCCAAAAAAGACACAAAATGACCAAAAAAGATACAAAATTACCCAAAAAAGACACAAAATGACCCAAAAAAGACACAAAATAACTAATAAAAGACACAAAATGACCCAAAAAAAGACACAAAATAACAGAAAAAACACTGAATTACTTAAAAAAGACACAAAATGAGTTGAAAAAAAGACACAACAGAAAAAACACTGAATTACTCAAAAAAGACACAAAATTACCAAAAAAAGACACAAAATCATTTTTAAAAAGACACAAAATAACTAAAAGACACAAAATGACCCAAAAAAGACACAAAATGACAGAAAAAAAACTGAATTACTTAAAAGGACACAAAATGACAGAAAAAAAACTGAATTACTTTAAAAGACACAAAATGACAGAAAAAAAACTGAATTACTTAAAAAGACACAAAATGACCAAAAAAGACACAAATGACCAAAAAAACACAAAATTACCAAAAAAAAGACACAAAATGATTAAAAAAGACACAAAATGGCCCAAAAAAGACATTAAATTATTTTAAAAAATACACAAAATTACCAAAAAGACACACAATTATATTAAAAAAAAAAGACACAAAATTACCAAAAAAAGTAATTAAAGGGACCTTCCACACACAACACGGTAAAGTGCCATTCATATAAAACTCACATTAAACTTTCATATCAAGGTGGGGGCCACAAAATATCGTCACAAGGGCCCTAAAATTTGTACAATTTATGCTAAAAGGTTATGGAAGTCAATAAGCCAGAAATAGTTGATAAAAGTATTGAAATTGAGTCATAAATTAAAAAACAAACAATAATCTGAAACACTAAATTAGACTAAATAAACACATAAAACATATGGATCCAAGATATTTCGAAATGCTTTGATACTTTTGATTCCACGTGTTTAACATTATATCATCTCTGGTAATCAATCATGCATGAAGTTGTATCAAATGTGCTGAAGCTATTAAATAAAAAACTAAACCAGACTGACAAGGCAGATTTTCAACGAAGGCTGCACACATGAAACAATGGTAACTTCAGCAGCACACTATAGGCAGCGTTTCATTAAAAAACGAAAAAAGCAATAAGAAAAATGATAATCCTATTTTTTGTGTCCATTTTTTGCATGAATTTTTGTTGTTGTGGTATCTAAAGTGGTGTCAGGAATGGTAAAAAGTTAAGTTATGGCGCTGCTAGAGCGCTCCAGTAATACAGATGTGCGTCTTTTATGTGCAGCGAGCGTGGGAGTGAAAATGTTTTTGAGAGGCGAAACGACGCCAAAAATGTGGATTGAAGCAGAAGTTTGTAAGATGCGAGACAAACAAATTGAGCCTTTCAATAAACTACATTAAACAATTTGTGTATGTGCCTGTATGAACAGAAATAAGAATGAATTGCTTTTGTTTATATAGTTTAAATGTAGTTATCCATGCTTTGCTTTCAAATTATCGCATTTTTATTTTCACCTGCTGTACTTATGTTTCCTTTTATGTTCTGTAAATCAATAACAGCTGTTGTTGCCTTTGTTTGTTAGTATGAAAAAAACATGCTGTGAATTTTGGAAATGACTATATCTACCTTTTTTCCAATTAATTTGGACTTTTATTGGAGTTATTAGAAACATTTGGAATTGGAACAATAAAATACAAAAAACAGACAACAAACGTAGTAAACACAAAAAAACTACAGTAATACACAGCTGCTGTAACAGGCTGCCATTAGTACGGCGCCATCTTATTTACATGTAAAATCAAAAACAATAAAAAGTAAATGATAAAAAAAAGAAACAGACCTGCAAACAAGATGCAGGCATGTTGAATAAAATGTCTCTAGTTCAGTTCAGCTCTCGTCTTCTCTCCTACTTGCTTCATTCTTCCTTCTTGCCTGAAGCCCAAACTCTCCCTTCACCACTCCCCTTTTGTGTTTCTCCTCTTGTTCCAATTTACCTTAAAAAAATGTGTGATTCCTCAAAAATGTCCCATTTTCCTGTAACATGTGGCTCTACTCTGGTATAATTCCAGCCTTCTATTGTCCGCCAACAAGCAGCCCATCTGAAGCAAATATGTGCGAGTCCTAAAGAAGTCATTTTGCCTGTCAACAGCCCTTTAGCAGCTGTCGAAAGTGCCCATGGGCCAGGCAGTGAGTGGACCTCAAATTACTCATTTGTAAAAAGATGTTCTTGGGTGCAGCAGCAAGTCAACATGAGGTGCACGAGGGAGGCTTGTTTACAACTTTTGTTGATTCGGGTTTGAATTACTGTCGATCAAATTAAGTTTTCAAGGCTACACAAACTTGCACGGTAAAAGTTTACAAATTTCCTCCTACTGACAGCAGATACAATCTCATATCCACTGATTTAATGTTACGCTCACAGGTTGTTTGGTTCCATTTCTGCAACAGCTCCGTCTCCATGTGGCACCATGATGCCTCCTGTTTAAAAGAAGCTCTACTCCACATGCACACAGTGTTTGTTTGGTTTTTTTTCAGCGTTTTGGCACTTTGTCCGCACAAAAACTGAATTTTAGGTCCGTGAAAATCAATTTCAGGACTAAATTAATCTGAAAATCATGTAGCGCCAGTATTTCTGCTGTCCTGGTGCAGCCGGCAGATATCCAGATAACAGATATCCGGCCAAAGCTCACTGTTTCATGTGTTGTCAATAACAAGAGGTATGAGAATAGAGTTGAGAGACAAAGTCTGAGACCAGTGATTCAGACAAGGATTCAGTACGCCTCATTTTGCTGCTTGTTTACCTGCAGTCTAGCAAAAAAAAAAGAAACCTGAATATGCCTGGGTGGTATTATGGTATACCATTGGCGTGGCTAACACCAGACTAATCACAAATGAGATCTAGTCTGGTTACCAGTCATTCATTTCTCCGTAGAGGAGGCGTGGTTTACGATCCTCCAGAGCCGTTTATTGGGCGATACGAATGTCTATCAAAAGCGTCTGTAGGTAGCTCTTAGCCAATCAGATCAGTTATACCAGATGACGTAGTAGAGAGACAGAAATTGATGTTTACATAGCCAAACTAGCCCATCTCTACTTTGGGACAAAAATGCTCATTTCTGCTTCTGCAACGTTTTTCTGCAGCATGTTCTGACTCTGGCTGCGCTGTAGTTTCATCTCACAGTCTACTGGTAGTGTTGGTGTGTGTGTGTGTGTGTGTGTGTGTGTGTGTGTGTGTGAGCGTTAGCGGGGCTAGTTGGTAGATTAGGCTTTGGCCAAATCCTCTCGGAAGCAAGGCTAAATCTAAGCTAAGGCACATCCTTTTTCGTGATGAAACAGGAGTGTAAAAAGAAAGTTTTGTGTCTGCTGCAGCCATGTTGGATCCGTAAGAAAACTACAAAACTACAAGCTTCCGTCTGTCCAGTAGTACGCATCATCGTCTTGCCGTCCCTCCCCGTTCTGTGATTGGATCCATAAAACGGGGCTAAGAAACGGCCGTAGATTCCTTGCAGTCTTGCAGAGTGCGCAAGGCAGTATGGGTATACCCAGGCTAGTATACCATGCTATTGAGAAACCCTGATGGTATGATTTTTAATACAACAAATAGTAAAACCGCTGCTCATTTAAACCATTTAAACTGGTGGTTATGCTGTTTTCGAGTAATGCCCAGTGGCTGCCTCCAGAGACTGACATAAAACTCCTTCCAAGGTGAAGAGGTTTATAAAGTTTCCAGTGTTGATGCGTTGACAGGGTTCTTTATTTCAGGCGTCTGATTGGCAGACATCTTCTTCTTTGTGCGATTGGCCAACATAGCTTTCGGGTATCGCCACGTAGAGGTTTTTGGCCTGCTCTTGACAGCGCTCAAATGTGTTTTCATTTGGACAGAGATTATTTTTAAAACAGCGCTTGTGTGGACAGGATTTTTTTTTTAGGGTGAAGAAGGAAAAATTATAACTAACTGCCACAGCCGAGGGGGGTTTTCACTCCCTCTGGAAAATGAATCCAGTGTGTGTCACGAACAGAAAGTGACAGAGACAAACCGCAAGCTATATTGTTTCATGTATGTACAAGCTACTCTAATCCTGTGTTTGACAATGTTTGTAAAATACACTATTTCTGAACACTTGTGAAAATATACATAATTCCTCTCCCAAATCCCTTCAAGCTGTGTGTTCGAACATGTCGGAATTCTATCTAAACAAACAATGTTAGTGTGTGTGTCTGTGAGACAGCAGCGAAATGAAGAGGGGGAAATGAGCAAAACACTGATTTAGTTTATTCCCATTGGGAGGATCTTCTGTTCTGGTTTGTCTAAAGTGCAATTCTTCACATCAACATTGTCTTTTTTGTCCTCACAAAGACACTTATTAGCCTGACGGATGACGGGTGGAGCTGCATGTGGTTTTGAGCAGCTTCAGTCTTAGTTTCTATCAAAGTTCACAGCTCTGTATCCTGGCTACGTAGGTATATATATATTAAAAAAATGGACAACATGGATTTTTTCCATTACGTCAACAGATGTTAACCCTTAACCCTTTGATGCACAACATATTGACTAATGCACAAGATTCATTCCCCATGTTATTTAATGCTGCTGTGTGTTTCTGTGCTCTATCTTTTGATATCAACTTATTTTATGATTGAATATTCCAAGTATTCTTTAAATATCTTGTTTTTTGATAACAACAGATCATTATTTCCATTTTGCCTCTCATACTTTATGAAGAAAAAAAGTTTTTGTGTTATTACATAGCTAACTACTTGGCTAAGTAGCTTGCCAAGCTAACTAGTTAGCCAAGAAGTTAGCTAAGTAGTTAGCTTAACAAGCTACTTAGTTAAATACTAAGCCAAGAAGTTAGCTTAGTAGTTAGCTTAGCAAGCTACTTAGCTAAAAAATGGATATGAGTCATTTTTTATCCATGTTGTGTATTAGAAGGGTAGTGACATAAAAAGGGATTTTATGATGTATGATGATCAAAAACAAACTAATTGAGGAAAACCTGGAATACTGAATGATACAATTTTTTAAATTTTTTAAATTTTTTTATTTTTTTATTGCAAAGGTAGAGAACATAAAAACTCTGTCCGGTCCCTTTAGACCCATGCTGTGCATCAAATAGTTAATAGGGCACTTATTGAAATAATTGCTAATTCCAAAAGTCAACCCAAAAGTTGCTTTTCCCCCACTTTTTTTCTCGTAAATCTGTGACTTTTTAAGCACAGATTTGCCACTTTAAATCTCTTAAATCTGCTACTTATTTTCTTTTAGATTTGCCACTTCAATCTAGTAAATTTGCAACTTTTTTCTTAAAATATTACCTCCCCACCCCCGGGTTTGTATTTTTATTCATACTTGGCCCTAATATGCCGTCATAGTCAAGTTCTCCTGGTACAAGTCACTGAAGAATAACTGTTTGTACGACTGTTTCTTGCAGATTTTTTTCCAAAATTTTTCGTTTTTACATTGGAGATCCAGGTCAACAAAGTTAATATTATTATATTATATATCCACTGAAGTTACCAAATATAGTTCTTCGCCTGATAAAGGGTTAAGAATACAGCGTCTGACAAAGGCTCTAAAAATGTCCTCTGTAAAAGTCAGTAATGAGGTCAGGGTCAGGGGAGAGATTTAGGTAAATACACCTGGGGAATTTTCTCTCCATCTCTGACTGCCCCTCCCTCCATTAACTCCCCATGTCTTCCTCCCTAACCGATCTACCTCCTTGCTTTTCCTTTAATGTATGAGCTGACATGTGGAACGACCCGGAGCTCTCCTACACATCCATATGTCACTCCTTGCCAGCCCTCCACAAGCACAACTTCCTGAAAATGTCTCACTTTAATGTCTCCAGACGTGGGAGTGTGGTCAGTTTATGTATACGTCCGTCTTTCCTCCCATCTATCAGTCCCTTCTTCCTCTCTTTTGTCTTTAACTCGATGGAGTCTGGGGCTATTTCGTCCATTTTTGACTTCTTTTCATCCTGCCTGTATACACCACTTAAAAAAAATGTTTAAATGCCATGTTGGTTTTTTTTTTCAGCACAACCTCACCTATATGACCTAATAATAATTGATTTTTTTATTCTGACTTACTGGATCAACATTTTGAACCAAAAAAGAAAAACCAACATAAATGTGATCTTGTGATTGTGTGTGATCCTGTCATTCATTTTTATTCGAGTGTGACTGGATTTAATTTGTGTCTTGTTTACCGTAACAATTTTGGTCATTTTATGTCTTTTTTGGTCATTTTGTGTCTTATTTTGGTCATTTTGTGTCTTTTTTTGGTCATTTTGTGTCTTTTTTGGTCATTTTGTCCTTTTGTGGGGTTTTTGTGTCATTTTGTGTCTTTTTTAATCATTTTGTGTCTTTTTTTGTCATTTTGTGTCTTTTTTTGGTAATTTTGTGTCTTTTTTTAGTCCTTTAGTCCAACATAAAATTTGATTTTGAATCTTTTTTTTTTTACTTTCAAAACACTATCATGCTCAATAAAGAATTTGAAATGTTGCAAACATAACATATAACATACATTCAGTTCTATCATTTTATACTAAATATATTTGAGCTTGTCTCCAGTTTTACTTGGTATATCATCATCAAACTGAAACTGGCCTCATGGAGTTTACAGCCAGAACTTTAGAGGTAAATTTACAGTAGGGCTCCACGCTGCTTTGTTTTCTAGTCTGGATGTCATAAAGAAGTCTGGATTTGGAGCTTTTGGAGACTCCAGAGGGTTAAAGTTACGTGACAGCAAAGAGGAGGAATTTGAATAGAAATGAATGTTTGTTCTTACCCGTTATGTGTAACCAGACACTGACGCAGCCCCAGCTTCCTGAAAATATCCACAGTGATGTCCATAGGCGTGTGGTCTGTGACGGTGAAGGGGCTCAGGTCCATGATGGCTCTGAGGCGGAGAGGTGGTGGAGCGTCAGCGGCCTGAGCTGGAGCGTACTCAGTGAAGAACACATGGGAAGCGCTGACGATGCCCTCCTGGCGCTTTCGGGCGTTGTCTGAAATGTAAGGCGGTTAATAATTATTATTTAAAGTGAGTGCGGACGTCACAACATGCACAGTAGATACATTTCCATGTAGAAACACACAGTTCTGACCTATTGAGATGAGCAGATCTCTTCTGAGAACGAAGCCCACCAGCCTCTGGGACTCCTGAGAGACGACCACAGGGAAGCCGCTGTAGTGAGTGCTCTCCACCAAAGTCTGAAGACAAATAAGACAGAGTACATATTAAATACAATATGGAATGGCGGATTTAACCCTTTATTGGGCACTCCTGGAAATTGAAAATTTCAACCCTGAAGCAACATGGTCTCACAGGAATCCGTGAAATAGCCACGGATTTGTTTAACTCAAAATCCGTGGAATAGCCACGGAATACCTAAAATTTCCGTGAAACTGACACGGATTTCGCTACAATGCAAGTTAATGACAGTCATATCCCGTGGCTATTCCAACATACAAAGTGATTATGTACATTCACTGAGTGAATATTTAGACAATAAAACATATATTTCTCGCTAGAAATGTAATAAAAATCCATTTTTATGCAGAAACTAAGTCAAAATATTGATTTTTCACTAAAAATGAGAGAACTGTCCGCCATGTTTTTTGTTCTGACCGCCGGGACCTTAAAAGTCACGTGACTTGGAACAAACCAATAGGAAAAAATATCCATGGAATAGCCACGGGATATGACTGTCATTAACTTGCATTGTAGCGAAATCCGTGTCAGTTTCACGGAAATTTGAGTTAAGCGAATCCGTGGCTATTTCACGGATTCCTGTGAGACCAGGTTCCCTGAAGTGTTATTGGAGGATTATACAAGACTTTTTGCAAAATGTTTCATTTTTATATTGCAAATCGAGGTCAATTGAGTCTTTAGTATTATTATGTTTATTATAGTCTCTTTCCCACAGCTATCATAAACAGACAATAACACATAATTTGCACCCATCATCACTTTATCTTTTACCTATAAACTATTTATTATCTTTTTTAGACTACTTCTTACATATGCGTAATGTCTGAATGTCTTTTTTGAAGCACCTCATATATGAGAAGCACACGTAAATTTAGTTGTATACTTTTTTAATACAATGACAAGAAAGGAAAGCTTGAATCTTTTACTGATTGGTCAGATGCCACAGTGTCACTATGAGCAAGGAATGTATCACCCATTAAATACTTTATTTATACTACAACCCCCTCATTTGCATAATGTAGTAGAAAATATTGCAGAAATAAATAAGATTTGGGGAAATAAAAGGAGAGAAAAATGCAAAGAGAAAAAAACATAGAAAGAATATAAATAATATATATAATATATATATACAAACAAACAAAAATAAATAAAATACATTTAAAAATAAAAAAAGGAAAATGAATTAAAATAAACACAAAAATAATAAAAAATAAAAAAAATGAGAAAAATAAATAATAAATAAAAGGAAAAATTAAACAGGAAAGTATTGCATTTTATTAAACAGGATTTTTTTTTAAATGAAAAGCAAATGAAACGTGACCATTTTCTAAATTAATAAATGTATACATTTATTTATTAAAATTAATTTTGGTGCAATTAACGTCGTATTGATTTAGTCCTCTATATTATTGCGCAACATCTACAAATCCATTATCTTTAATGTTTTTGTTGACAGTTTGACAGTATTTTTGTTTTAGTTACAATAAATCTATCAAATAACACAGATAATCTATTGCATACACTGCAAAACATACATTTATAACTTACATTACTCATTTATTACAGTTATGGGAGATAGCAATTGTTTGGTTTCTTGGGTGTTTTATCTGAATCCACATCTACACATATTTTGCTTTAATATACCCACATGTGCTTCCCATATTACTGTGTATTTATCTGCCTTTTTACTGTACATTCCAGCGTGTTATGATCTACTGTGTCCATACCTCCACCTCCCCGACAGTCATGCCTTCCTGTGTGAGCACAGCCAGCGCCGGGTCCGACCTCCTGGGCCTCATCACGTCCACAGTCAGGCTGCTGTGCTCAAACTCCTCTTTAGGCTCCAGGAACGGGTATCCATTAAGCCTAATGTGAGCCTGCAGAACATTGGAGAAATAAATACCACTCTTGAAATCTTGACGTCTTAAATCAAACTCACATTAGAGGGCCCTTTCTACGAGGAATGTACTTCAGATCTCTCTGCACACAGCAACAACCGCATCACACACACATGGACACCTCACCTCGTAGATTCCCTCTCTTCCGAAAGCATCTGCCACCCATTTGCTGGTCATGGTCGCGGCCATGAGGGGGACGATGTACTCCAGACCACCAGTCAGCTCGAACATGATGACTACCAGCGACACGGTCATGCGAGTCACTCCACCTGGAGGGATAAAAATGATAAAAAACACTTTCAAGCAAGGCATCAAAGTCAGTTCTATAGAATGAATCATTGTCTGACTCATCTGAACTGAGTAAATGTTACTGCTAGTTATAAGTAAAGTGTAGAGTGTGGATGGATGGATGGATGGATGGATAAATGGATGGATGGGTGGATGGATAAATGGATGGATGGATGGATGGATGGATAAATGTATGGGTTGATGGATGGATGGATAAATGGATGGATTGGTGGATCGATGGATAAAGGGATGGATTGATGGATGGCTGGATGGATGGAAGGATAGATAATGGATGGATACATGGATGGATAAATGGATGGATGGATAAATGGATGGTTGGATGGGTAAATGGATGGATGATGGATGGATGGATGGATGGATGGATGGATGGATGGATAAATGGATGGGTGGGTAAATGGATAGATAAATGGATGGAATGATGGATGGGTGGATGGATGGATGGATAGATAAATGGATAGAATGATGGATGGATGGATAAATGGATTGATGGATGGATGAATGGTTGGATGAGACAGATGCATGTAGTGCTTCAAAAATGGATTTCTTCATCTTGAAGTTTGAGTTCTGTATTTTCCCTCATATCCAAATGGAAATGTTGAAGTTGAGGCCAGTGGTTCCACTCTGAGTCCAATTATAATCATCTGGACTGATTGCAGCCAGAAACTACAGGGGCTACTCTTTCAACTTGATGCCACAGCTCTCCTCTGTGGCCTCCTTCTTCTAAACAAATCTGAAGTCAACTGAATGTGAAAGAGCTTCATTCAGACTGTCCTGTATTGTCTATTATCTGTTTGTCTATTGTTAAGTAAAACAATGCATAAATGGAGATGATTATGTGCCCTCAAATAGTTCCCTGATCATGACAAATGTGTTTCGAATGAGTTTAAAGAGAGTTGTGACTTGTTTTACAAATAATCTTTTCCATGCAATGGAAAATGTGCAGACGATGTCAAACTAATACAGCCAATTAAACCTTTACAATTCATCTCATCCCTCTTATCAACATCCACCAGCCAGTTTACGAGACAAAGAAAAAATTAAAGAAATGTGAGCTCACATTTCATTCCTATCTAATAAGTTATGCCATTTTCAACAAAGTTAATAGGAATTCTCTTTGGTGAGCTCACATGAAACAAAATCCTCAGAACGCTGAATATAGTAACAACACTGAGACATAATGTCAAAACATTAAATGAACAATAATAAAACCCTTTCAAACAACAAAGTCACACAATAACACAAACTAAGTGATTGAGCCAGCAGAAGGGCAGAAACTCCCCTGCTCAGCGAGGAAAAAATGAATGTTTTTATCAATGGAGTCTGGTGGATTTGAAGAAAAGCATCTACGAATTTAACAAATTCAGTTTCCCCTGCGTATGGCAAGGAAAAGCAGTGAAAATATTCTTAACCCTTTGATGCACAACATATAAACACCTTCTAATGCACAACATGGGTCAAAAATGACCCGTATTAATTTCCCATGTTATTTCATGCTGGCTGTGTGTTTGAATTTCCCTTTTTTCTTATTACAACACATCATTATATCCATTTTTCCTTTCATACTTTACGAAGAAAAATAGTTTTTGTATTATTACATCAAGTTTACACACATGGGTCAAAAATGACCTTGTGCATTAGACAACAATTTGAGTATATGTGTAACTATGTTTGTCTTATTTTTAAAGTTTAACTTTAAAAGAGTTGTCAGAACCACCAGATTACATTGGAAAATGACATATTTCAACATTTGAGACTTATTAGAGCCACCAAATAATAACTTCCATCGTAAAAAACACCAATTTAACAAAATAGGATAGTTAATATTTGTGTCTTCTTTTTCAGGTTTTAAATTGGTGACAACATATAAACACCTTCTAATGCACAACATGGGTAGAAAATGATCTTGTGCATTAAACAGTGATAAAAAAGAGGTTTTTATTCAAAAAGTAAGAAATGAAAACAAAACATTAGGATGTATGATGATCAAAAACAAGTTATTTGAGGAAAAAACCATCTCTTTCAGCATTAAAGAGCAGACCGTTTTATTAATGTTTAAGGACAAGAGTAATAAAACAGCACGTTAAATTTAGGAGTTAAGGACACACAGTGCCTCTGGGTAAAGGCTTGAATGCATTTCATGTATAAGGACATTACAAACACAAAGACAAATTGTAGTATAATGAAGAGAATATTTTTGACTTTGAAGTCAGATGAGATCCATTCATTGCTGGAAGAGATTTTCGGCTGCTTGCATTACATGCTACTTTACGAGAAGCCATCAGAAAGAACTGGATGTACTAAAACTGGTACACAGTCATTTATTAGTATATATGTTGGAAACAAAGAAACTTTGTCTCAGATCAGACGACTCTGGTCTGTTTTCCGAGCACTCCGTGTGCTTGAAAGTTTCTCTTCGAGTTCAGGAATCAGTTACAAAATGTATCTTTCACAAATTGTTTCCAGAGTGTGCTGAAGTACACCAGCTATCTGTTTTTCTGCATAGTGTTTACTTGGGCTTTGACAAAGGAACCAGAATGAAAAAGGGTTCATTCTCGCCATTCACTAACACTCTAGATGATATGAAACAGCAACAGTTAATATTGGAAAGCTCTGTTTCGGTGGGCATGTTGTAGATGTTTAGCCTGGGTATACCCATACTGCCTTGCACGCTCGATTTCATTTTGAACCTGCAGACAGTCTGGCAACGAAGGCCGTTTCTTAGCCCTGTTTTAGGGATCCAATCACAGAGCGGGGAGGGACGGCAAGACGATGACGCGTACTACTCGACAGACGGACGCTTGTAGTTTTGTAGTTTTCTTACAGATCCAACATGGCTGCAGCCGACGCGAAACTCTCTTTGGATCAGTCCCTGTCGGTCTGGGGAGAGCCCTGAACTAGTCACATGCTTCCTCCGATACATGCGGAGTTAGCAGACTGCTTGTCACCTGACAGGGGGAGATTCCCCGGTGGGACGTAGCGCGTGGGAGGATCACGTTATTCCCACCGGTTCCTCTCCCCCCCATCAGGCGCCCCAACCAACCAGAAAAAAAACATTCTCTACACCTTCTCCCCACCCACATCCAGCTGCTCTCTGTGCACCCCAAGACATGCCAAGACATGATTCCCATGTCACACATGTCACACTGAGCATGTAATCTTGCTTCTGGCATGTTAGCGACCTTTATGGCGGCCAGGATCAATGCATGTTTTTGTGAGAGGTCCCTGTAAGGGGATCCTCGGGGGACACGGGGAGAACATGCAGAAGGGCCCTTTTGCCGACACCGACCAGCCCCACAGCGTCCTGGCGGGAATCGAACCCAGGACCTTCTAGCTGTGAGGCGAGAGCGCTACTTACTGCGCCACCGTGCCCCCAAAAGTTGATTTTAATGGCCAAAGCCTAATCTACCAACTAGCCCCGCTACCGCTCACTGCTGTAACTGTGCTGTGCCGGTGATCTCGCTACGAGCCGGGGGACAGCGGAGCTGCCCAGAGACCCCCAGCAGCTTGTCTATTGACCATAAAATCAGTGGATGTGTGTGGCTGAATGACATGAGGGGGAATAAGGCGTGAAAATAAATAATCTTGCAGAAAGCGAGAACTGGAGAAGCAAAGCAGGAAGCAACACTCTCTCACAGACACACAGACACACACAGACACACACGCACACTGCCGTTAGACTGTGAGCTGAAAGTACAGAGCAGCCAGAGCCAGAACATGCTGCAGATTTAGTCCCAAAGTAGAGATGGGCTAGTCCGGCGATGTAAACATCAATTTCTGTCGCTCTACATACATCATCTGGTATAACTGATCTGATTGGCTAAGAGCTACCTACAGACGCTTATGATAGACATTCGTAGCGCCCAATAAACGGCTCTGGAGGATCATAAACCACGACTCCTCTACGGAAAAATGAATGGCTGGTTTGGTGGCGTTAACCCGGCTAGTAGATGTTAATAATAATCATAATAATGTGTAGAATATATTTGTTTTCAATTTTCATTCATTATCCTTAACCACTTATCCGCACTCGGGTCGTGGGGGGCTGGAGCTGATCTTAGCTGACATTGGGCGAGAGGCGGGTACACCCTGGACAGGTCTCCAGACTATCACAGGGCTGACACATAGAGACAGACAATCACACTCTCATTCACTCCTACGGGCAATTTACAGTCGCCAATTAAACCTAAGTACATGTTTTTTGGACTGTGGGAGGAAGCTGGAGAACCCGGTGAGAACCCACCCTGACACAGGGAGAACATGCAAACTCTAAACAGCAGGTCGGAGTTGAACCGGCGACCCTCTTGCTGTGAGGCAAGAGTGCTAACTACCCTGCGGTGTAACCCCTGTTTTCAATGCGTTATTTGAAAAGCTGTTGGAATAAATCCACCCAGTCTACAGAAACCCAACAATCGCAAACTACAGACTGAATGAATGCAATACTGCAGATCACCACCTTATATAGACTTTCCTATAAAAACAAAAATAGAAGTCTTTAAGGGGCTACATTTACATGATGACGGTCTGAACAGAAGATGCAAAAGTGGCGTCACGTATCACTTTTTATTCCGCGTTTAGACAAGTTCTCCACCATCCACTAGATCTCCAAGGTCTCGTCCAAAACTGTCTGGCTTGCCTCCGACAAATTTGTGTATCCATAAATTGATAGAGGTAATTACAGATCCTTCTCTGTTAAGTAATACTATCTGTACATATCCTGTACATTTCATGGAAAGACTCCTGTAAGGTCCGACGCATGGAAATAATCCCACATGTTTGTTTATTTCCCTGTACTGGAGCATGTATGTGGCGTAAACGTGACGTGAGCAGATCTGAGCAGAGTTTTGCGTCTTGGCAGTGTAGGCGGACACGCTACAGCGGAGAGGATTCAACTTTTAAACTCAGGAGGCTGGTTTCAGATTTTTGCGTTTTTAAGCCCCAAAAACGCCATCACAGTCTAAACGAAAGGCACATCTGATAAAAAAATTTTTTACCCGCAAGCATCCTTGTGTAAACGGGGCCACAGTCTGAATGAATGCAATACTGCAGATCATTACCTTATATAGACATTCCTATAAAAACAAAAATAAAAGTCTTAAAGCCTGACTTTTACAGAACAAGTCAAAAAAGGAAACCTCATATTTACGCAACACTTGAAACTAATGTAAATTCTCCGGCAGTCTATCCATCATGCAAAACTTATCTGGATCTGGGTTGCAGTGGGGAAAAAAAAACCCCAGTAGAGTCCATATGTCCTTCTCCCCACCCACATCCAGCTGCTCTCTGTGCACCCCAAGACATTCCCATGTCACACTGAGCATGTGATCTTAATGCTTCTGGCATGTTACCAGTTCTACATACTCAGAATACCATGATAGGAAGGAATGTACAAAACCCCGGACCCCCCATTTTGGCTATTTTGGTTGCTTCACCTCCAAACTCAGCTCAGTCTTCACCTCCACACTCCATCTATCTTTCAAACAAATCAAACACACGTCTCACCTAAACACGCCGCAGCTCCCACCATGGCGTAGAGCCCCGGAGTGATGCAGTCTGCTCCCGGCGAGCACCACCCCTTAAAGATGAACGAGTCGTGGTTGTAGTAGGCCAGCTGCTCCATGCCCACTCCCAGCAGTCTGCCGGCTATGGCTCCAACTGCCATACTGGGGATGAACAGACCTGAAGGGACCTGAGTGGACAAAGAGAAGAAAACATTAAGATACAGATGCAATGCAAAAGGTTTTAACCCATTTAAGGCGGGAAAGCATTATGGCATTTCTACCATTAAAACCGGGGACGCTGTTGCGTTATTCTACCATTAAAGCCGGGAAAGCGGATACTTTGTAGTATTTGTAGTTTTTTCCACCTATTTACGGTCTCTTGGCCAATGAAATGCATCAGAATACACGTGGGAGTGTCACAATGCTACATGGGACTTTTCCAGAACTTTGAAATCATCACCAAAAAAGGACAAGAAATTACCAAAAAAAGACACAAAATGACAAAAAAAAAAGACACAAAATGACTAAAATAAGACACAAAAAGACACAAAATGACTAAAAAAAAGACACAACATGACCAAAAAAGACACAAAATGAACCAAAAAGACACAAAATGACCAAAAAAGACACAAAATGACAAAAAGACAAAAAAAAAAGAAACAAAAAGACACAAAATGACTTAAAAAGACACAAAATGACAAAAAAAAGACACTAAATGACTAATAAAAGACACAAAATGAGAATACATGTGGGAGTGTCACAATGCAACATGGGACTTTTCCAGAACTGAAATCATGGTGGAAGACGACTATAGCGGAGGGAGCTCAGATATAACAGCTATAAGCTCTCAAATACTTTTTGAATTTCATTTCTATCTGCTACAGAGGCTGAAAAATCTATTATTTAGTAGAAGTGTTGACACTTTTACTGTTGAATTTCCAGAAAAACTTCAGGTTTTAGGGGCTTATTTTAAAATGGCCCAGAGGTTTTCCAGGCATTTTTTCCAGGCGTTTTAGGCCTAAATGGGTTAAGAGGGCACTTCGGTCTCTAATAATTATGCTGAAACCAGTGAAGTTCACCATGACTCAGTCATACAAACAATCTCTCTCAATTGACAGTAATTTCCCCCTTTTTTTTTTGTAACAATAACTTGATCCTCCGGAAAGTGGTATGATTGTGAGTCATGGTGCTGTGACTCAGGCATATAAACCATATAAAAAGCATCCAGACATTCACTCCCTGTGAACTGCTTAATGGGCTGGATGAGTAATGTCAGCGAATGAAACTGGGACACTGATTCAAAATCTGCTTCCAGAGGTATTAAAGACAGCTGTCCTCGTGGCATTTTCACACGCCATGTCACTCAGAGTTCACAGGAAACGCTGCATTACAACTCCTGTGCCCCACTTTGAAAAATTGCACTGATTTCCTCAAAAACCTCCACGTCAAAAAACCCCCAAAAAACTAACATTAATTTTCCACTTTCACCGAGTTAATTTTGTTTACAAAACCCCCCAGGAAAATGTAATTATTTTGTTTATTCTATTTTTATATACAATTTTCTGTTTTGTTTTAATTTCTGGGGGATGTCAATGATTAGCAACAATATTTTGATGCATTTTTATTCATTCTGCAGTGTTAGATTTAACAAAAACTAAATTAAAAAAAAACTCCTACCTACCTTAAAGGACAAAAATGTCCCATTCCTAAAACTACAGAAATATATATACGTTTTCTGTGACCAAAAATTGTTATTTTAATGTTTTTTAATGGTTACATTATTAGGGACCGAGCACTGAAAGTGCCCCCTCGAAAGTCAAGAAAATTAAGCCCCTCACACAGAAATGTCGTAGAGACACGAAATTTGGTACATACGTGCATCATGGGATGACGCACCAAAAAGTCTCAAGAACCCATACCCTAAAACATACAGGAAGTCGGCCATTTTGCATCGAAAATGGCGTTTCCTGCTGTTTTTGCCCATTTCCACGCCGCATACTTTATCAAACTCGTCCTACAGATTTGTTCTGATTGACTTCAAACTTCAGTAGCATCACAAGACCTTTGGGATCAAAAGTTATTAAAAGCTTTATTGACCATCACACTATGTGGGCGTGGCATCGCGGCAAAGTATGGCGTTTTTCCATAAAACACGAGACTGTATAACTTCTCCATACATTGTCCGATCTGGTCCAAACTTCTCATGCTTCATCAGAGTCCAGCCCTTAACACTTCTAAATGACAATTTTTCATCAAGCCCCGCCCCTTCTGCTATATCCATGGCCCCTTTCATAAAATGACCACGTTGCATCCTTTAACAAACTCCTTCTACAGATTTAACCTGATTGACTTCAAACTTGGTCAGTACCATCACAAGGCCTTTGGGATCAAAAGTTATCAAAAGCTCTACTTACTATCACAATATGTGGCCGTGACATGGCGGAAAAATATGGCGTGCCGCCATAAAATACGAGACTGTATATCTTGACCATACATTGTCTGATCTGACCCAAATTTCTCACACGTGATGAGGGTCCACCCCTGAACACACCCACATGTCAATATTGACACACAGTCATAGCGCCCCCGCTGGCAACAGGAAGTAACATGTTTCACACCTACCCCGAGCCGAGAACTAGGAGACACGAATTTTGCTACACATACAGTATGGACTCCCCCGACAGCCCCACTCTGCTCGGTCCCGTTCTGTCCTGCTTGCAGGCCTAGTTTTCCTTATGGGTCTGAGTGTTTGCATTTTTGGTAAACAGTTTAATATAGACTTGTTATAAGAGCTGAGTTTCAAAATTCAAAAATAAACTCACACTCTAGTAAGTATTTATGTCACAGGCATTTACACGGAATGATCCAAAATACAGAATACCAAAACTGGCATAGGCTGGAAAAAAACAGCATAGCCAGTCTAAGTGCATGTGCAGGAGTGAAGTTACATGTTTGTGTTTGTGTCTGGACCAACCTTCATGCCGAATGTAATCACAGTGATCAACATCTTGAAGACTAAAGCCAGAGCCAGCTGCCACAGAGCGGTGTAGAGGCCTTCTCCTGCCGGCCGGTCTGCCAGGCTGTTACCGACACCTGTTTCTGATGTGTTGGTAGCCTGGAACAAGTTTGTGGGAATAATAGTAGGACAGAAAAATAAGGAGTGTGAAGATAGAACAGATAAAGAAAAAGCAATATTGAAGCAATAGCAGGAAGCCAGACAGAGACAGAGAAAAGACAGAAAATACATTTGAAGTAACGAAACCAGTAGTTTTAGGGATTTCAGTAATTATCTATAATATGACACCATTCCCACTGTAAGTCACATGGTTAAAATCTCTATATTTGCTTACTTTGTGGGGAGTTAAATGGTAAACCAAAAGAACTCCGTGTCCAAACAAACAATCTACTCCCTTACCCCCCACACGCACAGCCAGATCCAACCTCTGTGCACATTCACATAAACAAATAGTCAGGCGGCTTAGGACCTGATTTGAGAAGAATGGGGACACGCCGGACAAAAGCACCAATTTTTTTCCACATGCTCTACATCAGGGGTCTCAAACCTAAATTACCTGTGGGCCGCTGGAGGCAGTATCAAAATGACCAAAAAAAAGACACAAAATTACAAAAAAAGGACACAAAATTACAAAAGAAGATACAAAATGACCAAAAAAAGACACAAAATTATTTAAAAAAGACAGAAAATGACAGAAAAAACTAAATTACTTAAAAAAGAAACAAAATGACAAAAAAAAGACACAGAATTACCAACAAAAGACACAAAATTACCAAAAAAAGACACAGAATTACCCCAAAAAGACACTGAATTATTATTTTTTTTAAAAGAAAAACACACAAAATTACTAAAAAACAGTGATTAAAGGGACCTTCCACACACAACACGGTAAAGTGCCATTCAAATAAAGCTGACATTAAACTTTCATATCAAGGTGGGGGCCACAAAATATCGTCACGAGGGCCGCGAGTTTACCGGCCCCCAGGTAATTTGAGTTTGAGACCCCTGCTTTAAATGATTCCGTGACCCAGAAAATGTAGATTTTGACACCAATATTGACCTTCTAAGCTCCGATCTGCAATCTTGATGAAGTGGCTCCTACCAAAAATTGAAACTTATGGTGATAGAGAGCATGTGGAAAAAATGTGGTGCTTTTGTCCGCCGTGTCCCCTTTCTTTAGCTCAGCCTCCTGACTAAAAGAGGTGCTAGCTGACCTGTTTGTAGCCGCAGAGCTGCGAGGAGTCGAGCAGCGAGCAGTCGTTGAAGAGCTCAGAGATCAGCTCCGCTCCGCTCATCCTGGTGTAGCTGTTCGGGTAGGCCACCACGGCGGTCAGAGCCGCCACCACCAGCACCTCCATGACGGGGTAGTGACCCAGACGGGTAGATTTACCTTTAAGAGACACAAGGTGATCAGCAGGCAAGCCGGGGTTAGAAAGAATATAATTCATTCAGATCAGGGATGGGCAACTGGAGGCCCGGGGGCCACATACTATTAACATCAGATTGTCTTAAAAAAGATTTTTGACTAGTGATTGAGACCATAGTGTTGTCCTGAAAAACATTTCTGAGGTAATAAATCAAGTGAAAAGCTTCTCATTTTGCATTGAAATGAATGGACTAAAACGCTTTTGCAGCCCTCACTTGAATTGGCCCTCAGTGACACTACATGCATTTGAGCATGAAATCTTAAAAGTGCAGTGTAAAAATGCACAAAATGACCTCTTGCAATTAATGTTGGTCTGCTTGTTCTTGCTCGTTTTTTAGTCATTTTGTGTCTTACTTTAGTTATTTTGTGTATTTTTTTTGGTCATTTTGTGTCTTTTTTAAGTAATTTGTGTCTTTTTTGGATAATTTTGTGTCTTTTTTTGGTCATTTTGTGTTTTTTTTTAAAGTAATTTTGTGTTTTTCAGTAATTTTGTGTGTTTTTTTTGTAATTTTGTGTCTTTCTTGTAATTTTGCCTTTTTCTAATAATTTTGTGTCCTTTTTGGCTCATTTTGTGTGTTTTTTAAAGTAATTTAGTGTTTTTTCAGTCATTTTGTGTCTATTTTTCATTTTGTGTCTTTTTTTAGTAATTGTGTCTTTTTTTGGTCATTTTGTTTCTCTGAAAATGGAGACAAGGTCCAAAATATTTAGTATAAAATGATAGAACTGGATGTAACCCTCTTATATGTTATATTTACAACCTTTGTTCACATTTTCAACATTAAAAAATCTTTATTGAGCATGATAGTGTTTTGAAAGTAAAAAAAAGATTCCAAATCACATTTTATGTTGGACTAAAGGACTAAAAAGACACAAAATTACCAAAAAAAGACACAAAATGACAAAAAAGACACAAAAAGACACATAATGACCAAAAAAAGACACAAAAAGAGACAAAAGGACACAAAATGACAAAAAAAAGACACAAAATGACAAAAAAAAGACACAAAATGACAAAAAAAAGACACAATAAGGATTCAAAAATGGACAAAATACCCCAAGACTCCACCGAGTTAAGTTACTGCACTGTAAACATATTTAAAACTGCAGTTTCATCACATCTGTTTAAGTGCACGCTCCTATATGTGGCCCTGTGGTGGTGTCCATGAATAATTGTGGCCCCCTGCAGCATTTAAGTTGCCCAGATTCCCTGCTTTAGATCAATAAAAGCCACTCACGTAACCTGCACCAGGCGATGTTGCCCCTGATGAACAGCGCCCCCCAGAGGCCCCCGAAGATCCCCAGCAGGATGAACGGGGCCAGCTCCACCAGGTGCCAGGGGGCGTGGAACTCCACGTAGAACAGCACCAGACGGCTGTTTCCAAACGGGTTGATGGAGCGCAGGGTGAAGGCTGCGACCAGGGCGGCGAAGAACGAACGCCACAGGGTCTTCAGAGGGAAGTAATAACTCACCTAGAGGGAGAAAAACAAGCACGGGAAGAGAAAGCAGAAGGATAAATAACATCACAAGATCACAGACAGCCAATAGTTTTAAGGGTGAAGCTGGTTTTTATTTTATTTTCCAACAGTGTAATATATAAAGGGCCAGATCAGAGGAGCCTGGTGGGACCTCAAAAGGCAGAACCAGTAGAACCGCTGCATGAAAACTTAGAATAACAACAATTAACTCTATGGAGTCTTGGGCTATATTGTCAATTTTTAATCCTTTTCATGTCTTTTCATGTCTTTTTTGGTCATTTGTGTCTTTTTGTGTCTTTTTTGGTCATTTTGTGTCTTGTTTTAGTCATTTTGTGTCTTTTTTTTTGTCATTTTGTGTCTTTTTTAGTCCAACATAAAATGTGATTTTGAATGTCTTTTTTGGTCATTTTGTGTCTGTTGTTGTGCCTTTTTTAGTTGTTTTGTGTCTTTTTTGGTCATTTTGTGTTATTTGTTAGTAATTTTGTGTCTTTTTTTAGTAATTTTGTGTCTTTTTTAGTCATTTGTGTCTTTTTTTTTTTGTATTTTTGTCTTCTTTTTTGTAATTTTCTGTCTTTTTGTGTCTTTTTTCCAAGTCATTTGTGTCTTTTTTGGTCATTTAGTCCAACATAAAATGTGATTTTGAATGTTTTTTTGACTTTCAAAACATTATCATGCTCAATAAAGAATTTTAAATGTTGCAAATGTGAACAAAGGTGTCACATATAACATAAAAGAGGGTTACATCCAGTTCTATCATTTTATACTAAATATATTTGAGCTTGTGTCCAGTTTTACTTGGTATATCATCATCAAACTGAGTCAAGAAGTCTGGATTTGGAGCTTTTGGGGACTCCTGAGGGTTAATGTTATAATCCAACTGTTCCTCCAACTGTATTTCAGACTCTTTTTCGTCTCTTTTTGAGTTTCCTCAAAGTTTCACACCAGATAACTGTGTGGGTGGATGTCTGAAAAGTGTGTGTCGTAAACTCAGCTCTAAAAGAACAAACTGCAACATGAGTGCAAATGTACATCTGCAAATCTTCAAAATTATGATTAATTTTTTCAAAACTCAAGTTTCAACACTACAAAGCATTTTTCCCACCAGAACATGTGCGCACCAGTTTTCAGATCACCACCTACACCGTGGGTCTCAAACTCGCGGCCCGCGTCATTTTGTGTCTTTTATAAGTAATTTTGTGTCTTTTTTTGGTCATTTTGTGTCTTTTTTTTGTCATTTTGTGTCTTTTTTAAGTAATTTAGTTTTTTTCTGTCATTGTGTGTCTTTTTTAGTAAGTTTGTGTCTTTTGGTCATTTTGTGTCTTTTTTTGGTCATTTTGTGTCTTTTTTAAGTAATTTAGTTTTTTGTCTGTCATTTTGTGTCTTTTTTTAGTAATTTTGTGTCTTTTTGGTCGTTTTGATACTGCCTCCAGTGGCCCCCAGATAATTTGAGTTTGAAACCCCTGATTTACACAAATGATATTCTAACATAACATCAACTGATTTATTTTGCAAATATTTCAGATCATCGTAACAATAACTAATGACCTGTGTAAATATGGAGACAGTATTATTTTCCTACACAACACTTCTTTCTTTTTCTTTCATTCTTTTCAGATTATTTTCAGCCTGCAACAAAATGTATTCCCTTTCTGTAATGCACAGATGATACCCAACATCGAGTATTTAAGTTTGCAAATATTTGAAATCATAACCAATAAGCTTTATATTATGGAAAAAGTATTATTTTCCTAGCAAAAGTTAGAGGTGGGCAAGAATTATGTCTTAATTTCCGGTCCACCACAACGTTTATTTTGTGAGATGTTGTGGATCAAATGTTTAATTTAGCAAGTATTAAGATCACAACCAATAATCTCAGTGAAAATGGAGAATTTATTATCTTTCTATGGGACGCAGATGATAATATTAATCTAGACATGACGACAGTTAAACCTGCGGGGTGCCGAAATAAAAAGCAAGAGGCTCCACGATGCCAAAATGTGGCTGGCAGCAGACTGAGTCCTGTTACTATGTAACTGAAGCAGCTGTTGATAACTTGCTTATGCTTAATGTGTTCAATATTAATATTTGCAGACATTTGAAATGATTTTCCCTATAAAAAAATACATTACTCATCCTACAAAACATCTTTTTATAAGATTTCAGCTTTTAACTTTTGAAGCTTTTTCTTCTAGTTTGACAGTATGACATTACATTATATTAAAGCCATACCCTCTCAGTAGTTGAGTGGATCCTCATCCAAAAACTCCACTGGAGGGTTTTGCTGAAGATGGATTATAAAGCTGCTGAGATGCATAGATTTACAAAAACTTTAATACAAACACCTGTTCATGGTTTATTATGTCTCAGTTAGGTCTGCTTTTAACTCTATGGAGTCTTGGGCTATATTGTCAATTTTTTAATCCTTTTCCTTTCTTTTTTGTGTCTTTTTTGGTGATTTTGTGTCTTCTTTTTTTAGTAATTTTGAGTCTTTTTTTTGGTCATTTTGTCTTTTTTTTGTAATTTTGTGTCTTTTAAGGGCATTTTGTGTATTTCTTTAGTCATTTTGTGTCTTTTTTTGGTCATTTGTGTCTTTTTTGATCATTTTGTGTCTTTTTTTTGTCATTTTGTGTCTTTTTGTGTCTCTTTTGGTCATTTTGTGTCTGTTTTTGGTCATTTTGTGTCTTTTTTAGTCCTTGAATCCATCATTAAATGGGATTTTGAATCCTTTTTTTACTTTCAAAACACTATCATGCTCAAAAAGCAATTTGGAATGTTGCAAATGTGAACAAAGGTTGCAAATCTAACATATAAGAGGGCTACATCCAGTTCTATCATTTTATACTGAATCTATTTGAGCTTGTCTCCAGTTTTACTTGGTATATCATCATCAAACTGAAACTGGCCTCATGGAGTTTACAGCCAGAACTTTAGAGGTAAATTTACAGTAGGGCTCCACGCTGCTTTGTTTTCTAGTCTGGATGTGGTGAAGAAGTCTGGATTTGGTGCTTTTGGAGACTCCACAGGGTTAATAATATTAAACAAGAAGTGGAGAGTGGTAGAAAAACACTTTAGATTTGATATCTGGTGCTGATAAAATAACTGGCATCCACTGTAATAAAATCAATGTTATATAATTGTGGTCTCATGTTGCGTCAGCTTTTCCCCTGATGTCGTCTGAGATTTCAGTGTCGAATGCCAGATAAATGACAGGAAATTAATCAATAAATAACTGTGTATAATAACCTCCTCCAGGCTGAACAGGACTCCTCCAATGGGAGCGCCGAAGGCCACGGACACGCCCACTACTGCTGCTGCTGCATTTTGTGTCTTTCTGTGTCTTTTTTTTAGTAATTTGTGTATTTTTTTGGTCATTTTGTGTCTTTTTTTGGTCATTTGTGTCTTTTTGTGTCTTTTATGGTCATTTTGTGTCTTCTTTTTTTAAGTCATTTTGTGTCTTTTTGTGTCTTTTTTTTGGTCATTTTGTGTCTTCTTGTGTCTTTTTGTGTCTTTTTGTATAAATATGTGTATACTGACCTCCTTCAGGCTGAACAGGACTCCTCCAATGGGAGCGCCGAAGGCCACGGACACGCCACTGTTGCTGCTGCATTTTGTGTCTTTTTTTTTAGTAATTTGTGTATTTTTTTGGTCATTTTGTGTCTTTTTTTGGTCATTTGTGTCTTTTTGTGTCTTTTATGGTCATTTTGTGTCTTCTTTTTTTTAGCCATTTTGTGTCTTTTTTTAGTCTTTTTGGATCAATTATTGTCTTTTTTTTAAAATTTTGTGTCTTTTTTTGGTCATTTATTGTCTTTTTGTGTCATTTTGTGTCTTTTTGTATAAATATGTGTATACTAACCTCCTCCAGGCTGAAAAGGACTCCTCCAATGGGAGCACCGAAGGCCACGGACACGCCTACTGCTGCTGCTGCAGATAACACCTACGAGCGAGAGAAAAACACACATCTGTACTGCAGAACAATTGAGACGTTAAACACAGACAAAAAAACCAATGAATCAAAGGAGCACGTTATTGTTGAATGAACAGATGTTCTTTAGTACAAATGATTTATTAGATCACAGCTGAGCCACAATAAGCCAATCAAACTAGTAGCTCCCTGTGGTTCTGTGTGATAAAGGCTGAAATATAAACACACCCAAGCTGATTTTAATCTATTCTTTTGATACGATGTATTAACTTAAAATAAAATAAAACATTCATCTCTTTAACTACTGTTTCCTCGAATTTCTTACGATATTCAAAGACTATAAAATCACCAGCAACTTGTCTTGTAATATTTCATTTTACAACTTCAAATTAAGCAAGTATGCCCCCCCACTGTCGTCTGTTAATTCTGTTGTTGGAAAGTTAAAAAACAAGTTAAACACAAACAGCTGCAGAATTTGTGTCTCCACATCCTTATTTTGGTGTGGAAGCTGCACTGAAGGTTCGTACGCTTTTTCAGTGGTCAAACTGAGTGTTCAAGCACTTTTCAAGGACTTTTAACGTCCATTTTCAAGTTTTTCCAGGACCTTACAACGGTTGTAATATGCATGTTTTAGATGAGTACTTACATGCTAAAAGGGGTTATTTCACTCAGCCATACCGACAGCGATGGTTTTACACTTTTAACAACCAAAAGTACAGTTTGCTAATCTCAATATTAATTTTTTTTTTTCATTGAACGTGTGATCATCTATAGCAGGGGTCTCAAACTCAAATTACCTGGGGGCCGCTGGAGGCAGTATCAAAATGACCAAAAAATGACACAAACTTACACACAAAAAAAGACAAAAATGACAGGAAAAAAAATGTAATTACTTGAAGACACAAAATTACTAAAAAAAGACACAAAATTACTGGAAAAACACTAAATTACCTTAAAAAAAAGACAAAAAATGACAGAAAAAAAATTAAATTACTTAAAAAAGACACAAAATTACAAAAAAAGACACAAAATTTTTAAAAAATACGCAAAATGACACAAAAAAGACACAAAATGACCAAAAAAATACACAAAATGACCACAAAAAAAAAAGCCAAAAAAATATTTCAAAACGACACAAAGTTACCAAAAAAGTACACAAAATTTCAACACGAGGGCCGCAATTGGCCCACGGGCCGCGAGTTTGAGACCCATGCTCTAAAGTCAGATTGCAAGAGAAATACAGTAAGAATTTCAAGCATTTTCAAGCACTTCATCCAAAATAGAAGCACTTTTCAAACCTTGAAATACAACATTAAAATTCAAGCATTTCAAGGATTTCAAGCACCCATACGAACCCTGCAGCTTGTAATAAAATCCCTCACTATTTATGCCCTCACCCCGACAGCCTACCTCTCGCCGCTTGGCCTCGTTCTTGCGGTACTTCGTGAACAGGTGACACAGTATGTTAGCGCAGCAGCAGGCCACGTGGACCAACGGGCCCTCCTTCCCTAAGCTGAGCCCCGAGGACACGGCTAACACCAGGGTGATGGTCTTGATGATCAGGGTCCACTTCCCCAGGTAGCCACGGATGATGAAGCCACTCAGGATGGTTTTAATCTGACAAGAGACAGAGAGGGAAAAGTTCTCATATGTAGGGATTAGTTTGTGTGTGTAGCTGCCATTAAGGTTATTATAGTTAACCAAAACTAACAAGATAACGAAAACTAGAATTGAAAAAACATTTTCGTTAACTGAAAAAGAAATAAGAACGAGAGTTTAAAAAAAAAAAAAAAAACATACCTGAAACTGTATTGTGTGGTTAGAAAACGAACAAAAACTAACTAAATTATTGTGAAAATGTCCTTTGCTTTTGTCTTTGTCAACTTTTTTCATATGTAAACCAGTGTTTCTATTTCTCCGCCGCTGTGTGTGTGTGTGTGTGTGTGTGTGTGTTCCTGGATAAACCAAAGGAAATAAAAGGCAAAATTTATTATGACCTCTCTACAAAAAACTAAAACTAACACTAAAACTAATAAAAACTAAACTAAAACTAAGCATTTTCAAAAACTAAAAACTAAACTAAAACTAGCAAACTCACTCTAAAAACTAATAAAAACTAACTGAATTTGAAAACAAAAATTCACAACAAAATTACAACTAAAACTAATGAAAAATCCAAAACTATTAGAACCTTGGCTGCAATAATCTTTGCAAATAAATTATTTTCATCATACAGTATTCCAGGTTTTCCTCAATTAGTTTGTTTTTGATCATTATACATCCTCATTTTATGTTTTCCTTTATTACTTTTTTAAATAATATCCCTTTTTGTGTCCCTACTCTTCTAATGCACAACATGGGTCAAAAATGACCCATATCCAATTTTGGCTGAGTAGCTTGTTAAGCTAACTACTTAGCTAACTTCTTGGCTAAGTATTTAGCTAAGTATCTTGCTAAGCTAACTACTTAGCTAACTTCTTGCTAGGTATTTAGCTAAGTAGCTTGCTAAGCTAACTACTAAGCTAACCTCTTGGCTAAGTAGTTACCTTGGCAAGCAACTTCGCCAAGTAGTTAGCTATGTAATAATACAAAAACCTTTTTTCTTCATAAAGTATGAGAGGCAAAATGGAAATAATGATCGGATCGGTTGTTATCAAAAACCAGATATTTAAAGAATACTTGGAATATTCAATCATAAAATAAGTTGATATGAGAAGATAGAGCACAGAAACACACAGCAGCATTAAATAACATGGGGAATGAATGAGGGTCATTTTTGACCCATGTTGTGCATTAGAACCTTGGCTGACATCAGGATTTGTGATTTTTTTTTGGTGTCTGTTTATATGAGGGAGGGATCGGTTTACATATGCGCGTGTGAGCATCTAACCGAAAGAAAGTAAGAGTGTAAACAGTCAAGGAAAGGAAGGATAGAAAATAGAGTTTTTGCTGTGGATATTTTCCTTTCAAATAAGCAGTTAATCTGGTTGTGCGTGGGCCTGGTGACCGCTGTCTGACCTGCTGGAGACGAGAAAAGAGTTCAAGTTCCACGAAATTGAGTTTGGTCTTTGTTTAAAAGCGGGAGTGGAGCAGAGGTTTGGAGTTTATATACGCAGGGAAGAGTTGTGTTTGTGTGTTTTGTTCAGTTTGGGTTTCCACTTGTATTATCAGCAAATCTGAGGCTTTTCACTTCCTTAGAAATAAAGAGTCAAAGAACAGAGATGAAGAGAAAGTAAACAGTTGGCAGGACAGCAGAAGAGATGGAGGAAGACCAGGCTCGCTTTCAACTTTCACTCTAAATCATGGGTCTCAAACACGTGGCCCGCGGGCCAATTGTGGCCCTCGTGACGATATTTTGTGGCCTCCACCTTGATGTGAAAGTTTAATGTGAGTTTTATATGAATGTCTCTTTACCGTTATGTGTAGAAGGTCCCTTTATTGCTCCAGCTGGAGCTTTGTTTCACTTGTTTCTATGACGACGTTAACAAAAAGAAAGGCAGCTTCTACCGGACCGTTTATTATCTGCCGTGTTGTTGTTACCGGAAGAAGTTGAAATGTTATGTAATGTCATATTGTGTCTTTTTTTGGTAATTTTGTGTCTTTTTTGGTAATTTTGTGTCTTTTTATGGTAATTTTGTGTCTTTTTTAATAATTTTGTGTCTTTTTGGTGATTTTGTGTCTTTTTAAAATCATTTTGTGTCTTTTTTTGGTAATTTTGTGTCTTTTTTTAAATTATTTTGTGTCTTTTAAAATAATTTTGTGTCTTTTTTGGTAATTTTGTGTCTTTTTGGGTAATTTTGTGTCTTTTTTTAGTAATTTGGTGTCTTTTTTAAAGTAAATTAGTTTTTTTTCTGTCATTTTGTGTCTCTTTCAAGTAATTTAGGGTTTTCTTCTGTCATTTTGTGTCTTTTTTTGGTCATTTTTTGTCTTTTTTTAAGTAATTTAGGTTTCTTTTCTGTTCTTCTGTGTCTTTTTTTTGTAATTTTGTGTCTTTTTTTGGTCATTTTGATACCGTCTCCAGCGGCCCCCAGGTAATTTGAGTTTGAGACCCCTGGTGTCAATGGAGGCTGTGAGAATAAACTAAGAGACTGCAGGGACAGACGAGTGGGAGGACTCATCTCTGTTTGTTAACATTAAATAAAAAAAGTGCACATTTTTTTGGATAATTTTGTCATACAACCAAATTGGAGCCACACTGCTGCTCAAACACTCGACTGAGTAAAACCAAACATCTCCAAACTGTTTATTCCTGTGGTTATGCTTGTGGATTTATATAAAAACATTGACAAAAGCAGGAACAATAACATGTTATTTAACTGGCAGCGCAGCTATATTTTAACAATGCTTCAATTTTATGTTATACTCTATAAACTATAAGAGATACAGGCTTTTTATTTAATTTGGCTTTTAATTAATGTCATTTTTATTATGATTTTTATTACGATCTCTTGTTTTTTTACTTTCCCTTCTATATTTTATTATCAACTGTCTTCTAAATGTCCAATTTTATCTTAATTTGTTGCATTTTTATTCTTGTTGCACTTTCACGTATGCAGTTTCTTGTATGATAAAAGCTTCATAAATAAAATGTATTGTTATTAATACTAATTGTGTGCTTATACAAATCATGTGCATGTGCATCACTTTTCCATCTATTTTAAACACAACCATAAATGACCTTTAGCAAGGTTCCTATTGGTTGTTTTTGTATTATATAGCTTGTTTTTTATGTTTGTACATTTTCTAGGTGTTTTACAATGTTGTGATGCTTTTGTTTTGAAAAGGCGCCGTCCAGTGTGAAACGGGTGCTTTGAAATGTAGTGACAGGAAATAACAGGTGGAACGGTGAAATGAAAAACGAACGGTAAACAATAACGAGTGCGTTGACGTAAACCACCTTCAAATTAAAAGCACTGCGGTTGTATTGATTTCTAATTTAACCTCTTGGGGCCGGATAAGGACAGCCCAATGCCCAGATCTGGGGCCTCATGTATCAACGCTGTGTACGCAAAAAAACATTGCGTACGCAGTTTTTTCCGCACACGCCACATGTATGAAAAGTGAACTTGCCGTGAGAATGTGCGGACCGCTCCGCAACCTGTCGAGGTGCCGTGAGAATGTGCGGTGGCACAGCAAACTTTTGTTTGGCAGAAACTACTGTCTTTTATGCTCTATTTAAAACGTCTTTCATGTCTAAACTCAAACTACACACAACTGACATTATTTTTATAGTTCATAGCTCTCGGAAAATGCCGTTTTCCACCATCAATAACCCGTTCTAAATATGAGGGTATAGATGTTTTTTTTTTCATCTATTATCATATTTTAGACTTCACCTGCGTAGTGCTGCCGACTTGTGCAATGATAGTATGTTGAAGTCTATATGTTTTGATGTTAAGATTGTATATTTTCTTAAGTCTATATATTCTGCTATTTCCACTATTTTTATATATACCGAATTTCCAATAAAGTACTTGTGATTCTGATTATGGAGCGCACACATTTTTCACAGATAAACTGCCTTAATTAATGTGTCAAAGTCCCGATCGCCGACCGTTTCGCCTTTGGTTTAACATGGAGATGTTAACGCTGCAGGTGAACAGCGATCCATGACGCACAGATCCCTCTCTCCGGAGAAAAAACGTGTGTTTGAAATCCTTCCAGAATAAGTCAGGTGTAGTTCATATTTGATGCCGTATGTGATGTTTAATTGGGACAACAAGTTAAGTGTGGCTTATAAACTGATGTGTAAAAATGATATTGGTACACATTACGCACTGGCAGCTCTAACGGCTTTGACCTCGTTCAATAACGGTGGCGTTTAGAAGGAGCGTGTGTTGAGGGACCTTCTGTCATAGTGCAGGTCTCTGATCCGGCTGCGTTAACAGCCACAGTGACACCTTGTTGCTGATCCCAGAGCTGAGGCACTAAAAAGCTCATTTTTCCTGCCTCCACACCGGAGATCACCACGTCCACCTCGCGCGCAGTGGCAGTAAGTTGATTTGTTGTTGTTTTGTCGTTAATCAGCGGGCATGCCGGCGATTTATAGTCATTTGCATGTCATTTGCGTATTCATTTTGGGGAGGAGCCGGGGCGTGGCTGGTGGCTCGTGCATGTGCGCTCAGTTCCACACAGGTTGGGATGTATCAAGGAAAGGTGCGCTGAACCTGGCGTAAGCACAGTTTGATACATGTGGAGGTGAGTTTGCGTACGTACTTACCTAGTTTTGGGAGTACGCCATCTTTCAGTATGAAAGCTACGCACTCTTTGATACATGAGGCCCCTGGTCTATAGGCTGATTAATATGTTAAATGATAAAAGAAACACCTTAATGGTGCTTTTTTTTGGACACGTTAATCATCGTGGTGCAGTTTTACTTTACCTCTGGTATTCCTGAGCCGCATGCGTACGGAGCGAAGGCCCTGACCAGCGTGACGGCCAGGAAAGCGAAAAGTAAAGCCCAGAAGATGTACATCAGGAAGTTCATTATGTAAGCAAACGGACCCTGGATGGACACACAAACACACACAGGTGTAAGATAAGTACACATGATTTCCTAAACACCGGTGTCATGACATAATACAACCAGCAGATGGAGCTAAAGCTCCATTACAACCATTCTCAGTGACATTAGAAATGAGTGTGCATGAATTTATGAATAAGAGGGATCTTGGCTGTACATGAAATCTTAGTTTTCATACTTCATTCACACATTTGGAGCTTACAGCTTAGCTTTTTTATTTTTTTTAAACATTTTTTTATTGTATTTTGTGAGAGCATTATAATACAGTGCTTACTTCCAGACAATATACAATAGTATTTCTGCCACTCACAATCAAGGATTTTTTGTTTACAAAACAAGAAACAAGATACAGAAAGTAGTGGTGGGTGATATGGTCCTAAAAGAATATAACGATATTGCAGGCTATTTTTGCGATAACGATATTCTTGACGATATTAGGAAATACTTAAAAAGATGAAAATATGATTTTTTTAAGTCTGTATAAATAATTAAAATCTAAAATGTAGTGTGAAGTGCAAATCTCAACAGTTGCCAAATACAAAAATAATTACTCTTGACTCTAGAGTATCAGCAAATAATAAAAATAACCATTTAGGGGTTTCGGGGGATTATTTTATAAAGGATGTTTTATTTAAGGCATCTTATTTTGACAGTATTCTTCTAAGTTCTGTGGTGGATTCTGTTAACACACTGTGCTCTTATTTTGAAAGCTGCATGTGTTTAGCGACAGAGAAAAAGTAGCTTTTTGTGATTAAAACAACTTTAATTGTTAGCTAATGTTAGCTCGTGGCTAACGAATGGCATAATGCAGCAGTGTGTTTGGAGGGCAGCTCTGTATATTCAGTAAGTGTCAACCTTACGCCACTACATCAAGAAGTAGGAATGTTGCCAATATCATGATATGCATTTTTTTTAACCATAAAAAAAATATATCGATATTATCATGAACGATACGATATGGCACACCCCTAACAGAAAGTTAAGTGTATTACATCTGAGAGAATTTGAACAAAGGTAGGCACATGTAAAAGAGCAAATAGAAGAAAAAAAAAGAAAAGAAAAAGCAATTATCCACCAGGGAGTTTTGAAATGAAATATAAGTAACGCAAACTAATCATTAGACCCAATAAAACATTGAATAATAAAGTACAAAACAGCATTACAGGGTCAGATTTCATGGTTCCGAGTGTAGAGAAGACCATTTTCACTCTAGATTAAACAGGTTTTACCTCTGCTGTCCCTGTTATGAGCTCGGCCCAGCTCTGCCACTGTGGACAGCGGTCCCTCTCCTGAAACGTGGTCTCGTTGGACGTCCAGCAGCAGTGCTCGTGGTTGAACCAGAAGCCGATGAGACAAACTCCTTCCTTCATGTCCGTCAGCCAGTGGGCCGCGATGTCGATGCCGCCGGCTAAAGCACCTGGAGAAAAACATTTGTGGTGAGTTTAGTTTTTCACTCCATTCAAACACTGCAGAAGCTTAGTTTATAGACTGGATCTGCCTCAATGGTTGAAGCTGTGTTCAAGATAAGATGTAGCATTTACATATTAAATATATAAGTGTTTACTGACATTATCACAAAGAACTTCATTAAGAAATGTGTAATTTTAATCAAGGTAATGATCTGTTTCACTCGGTCACCTGCAAGGTTATTATACAGTACAGGCCAAAAGTTTGGACACACCTTCTCATTCAATGCGTTTTTCTTTATTTTCATGACTATTTACATTGTAGATTCTCACTGAAGGCATCAAAACTATGAATGAACACATGTAGTGCTATATCGCATTAAGCTATATCGTGTTGTGATGTCTCGTGTCCTCCTGTGTTATTATATTATATATTGTTTATTTCTTTATTTTCTCTTTTATTTATTTTTATTTTTTATTGATTTATTTTATCTTTTTCTTTTCCTCTTCCCTCTCACGCGTTTGTACTTCTTGCGCTGTTTGCCTTTATTTTCATTGTGTCATATATACAGTACAGGCCAAAAGTTTGGACACACACCTTCTCATTCAATGCGTTTTCTTTATTTTCATGACTATTTACATTGTAGATTCTCACTGAAGGCATCAAAACTATGAATGAACACATCTGGAATTATGTACTTAACAAAAAAAGTGTGAAATAACTGAAAACATGTCTTGTATTTTAGATTCCTCAAAGTAGCCACCCTTTGCTTACTAGAATATAAGACATGTTTTCAGTTATTTCACACTTTTTTGTTGAGTACATAATTCCACATGTGTTCATTAATAGTTTTGATGAATTTACAATGTCAATAGTCATTTACATGTCAATAGTCATAATGAAAATAAAGGAAACGCATTGAATGAGAAGGTGTGTCCAAACTTTTGGCCTGTACTGTAGTTAATGAAAACTAACGAAATAACGAAAACTGAATTGAAAAAACATTTTCGTTAACTGAAATAAAAATAAAAATAAAAATAAAAATCGATAACTAACTGAAACTGTATTGCGTGGTTACAAAACTAACTAAAACTAACTAAAATTAAAGTGAAAATGTCCTTCGTTTTAGTCTTTGTCAACTTTTTTCATACGTAAACCTTTTTGGTTGATATGAAATCTATTTCATCTATCTGGTTTTATAACTTAATAAACTTATTGGGGCTGAGATGGATCAGACAAAGGAAATAAAGGAAACATTTATTGTGACTTTTTTGAATCTCGCACCCAATAAATAGCCCATTACAAGAAAACTAAAACTAATAAAAACTAAACTAAAACTAAGCATTTTCCAAAAAATAAAAACTAATTAAAAAATTTTGATTGAGATAGCCCCAGCAGCAGAAAACATTGTGTGTCTGATGTGGACCAAGCAAACATGCATCATCAACTGTCATGTGCCTCCTTGTGTTCTGTGTCTAAACTTCACTTTTTGGCTTGCCAACATCATGAATATTTATTTTCTTTAGAAATATGTCACCCTGTTCCATATTTTCAGTGCAATTTTGGGGCTATTTTGCAGCTCTACATTCTACCAAATATTCCAGCAGGGGGCGCTAAGTTTGGCTGCAAAAACATTTCTGTCCATTCATTTCAATGCAAAATTTGAAAACTTCTCACTTGATTTATTACCTCAGAACATTTTTTTCAGGACAACATTATGGTCTCAATCGCTAGTAAAAAAATCTTCTTCAAGACAATTTAATGTCAATGGTTCAAATAATGGCCCCATTTAGAAGAAAATAGAAGATAAAGAATCGTATGATTTGGGGCGTGGCTACCTTTGATTGACAGGTCACTGACAAGGCGATCCGTCATCAGGAGAGAAGCAGAGCAATGCGTATCCACGGCAACGTGTCAATAAAGTCATATTTAAAGTTATATAGATAGAAAAAACGACGTTTACCGATTTGGTCTCATAACTTTGACCCTTTCACTGTATTTTCACTTAATGACTAATGAATATTTGAACGTTTTGTTCATTAAATGTCTTGTTCAGCGTTTGGTTGGACTAACAGACACTCCAAGGAGTCAGTTTTCTGTTCAGTTTTCTGAGGTCAGTAACATACATTTTGTTTTTTGTTTTTTTGCTAGCCAAAACTAACATCCCAGTTAATGCTAACATGAATTAGCAGCAGCTTCTCTCAGTCAGGTTGAGGTGTAGATTGTGTTATTAAATACTACGTTCTGTGCTGTCTGCAGAATACTTTCAATGCTCGTTCAAGTAGTTTGGGTTTCGTTTCCTGTGGCTTTTAGAAACTTTTCACCCGAATAAAACTGAGGTGAGAAACTTGGTTTGTGGTGTCTAGAGCATAAAAAAAAAAAGTAAAGAAACAAAAACAACCTCAACCTCAGGTGTTTTTCCAGAAACAATGCCCTAGTTTCTCAGATTAAACTGTGACAGGCTTAACTGTCAAGGTGATTACAATTCACATGCATTTTTGATTTTGATTTGATTTAAGTTTATTTCGAATATGAAAACAAATAATAATAAAATAAAAAAAAAAGAGTCAGACAAAACATTTAACATGACAGAATACATATTCGAAAAGGAGTGAGAAGAAGTAAAACTTATTATCTCCCACCCCCTCTCCTTAAATATGACAAGTTAACAGCCTTGTCTAAACATGTCTTGTATTACATAAACATAAATATAATTTACCTATACAGCGAAATTATACATACATACATACATTAGACAGAATAAGTCGGGACCACAGTTTAAAGAAAAATAGTGACATACCTGACATGAGTCCCACTAGCAGCATGAGCAACCATCCAGAGAAAGCATCACTGACGCTGTGCAGCAGAGCCACAGTTGACTGTTTGCTCTTATTGGTGATCTGTTGGACAGAGATGAGGAGATTCATATTACAGAGTGATCAGTATATTATTTGGATTATATGACATTGTATGGTATCAGTAATACCTTATATTTATATTGCTGCTTCAGTGCTAAAACACAAGTCATGAAGTCAATAATGTGATTTTTGTGAAGTTTCTTCAACATTTGAGGGGTTTTAAGACCTGAATTCAGAGTTTTTTTTGAAAATGTTAGTGCCCTCTCAACTGCAGGCCAAATGACCTCTCGGATAAGGATGGAAGCATTCTTGTATAATTTTTGTAACACTTAATTCTCCCTTTATGACATTTGCTGCTATTGCAACATTTTGACATGCAGAGAATATCCTTTAAAGCAGCTGAAATAGGAACTGTAAATGTAATTTTTTTAAATCACAGCTGGTAAAAAAGCACAGTTTTACAAGTACTAGTTAAATCCTGATGAACAAGATTGCTGGAGGGTTGGAAGGGTAATTGATTTAAACTCTGATATAACGTTTTCATAACCTTTAGGTGCGTTTCCACTATAGTCGAATACCTGGAATGAGGTGGGTCTCCCATGCCGAAACGCCCCTAATTTGAATATGAGCCGTGCCTAGTGGCCGTGTCAACGCTTCTACTAAATAATTTTTCAGCCTCTGTAGCAGATAGAAATGAAATTCAAAATGTATTTGAGAGCTTATAGCCGTTATATCTGAGCTCCCTCCGCTATGATTTCAGTTCTGGAAAAGTCCCATGTTTCATTGTGACACTCCCACATGTATTCTCATTTTGTGTCTTTTTTTTTGTCATTTTGTGTCTTTTTTTTTTTGTCATTTTGTGTCTTTTTTTTGTCATTTTGTGTCTTTCGTCATTTTGTGTCATTTTTGTGTCTTTTTTTGTCATTTTGTGTCATTTTTGGTCATTTTGTCTTTTTTAGTCATTTTTGTGTCTTTCTTTTGTCATTTTGTGTCTTTTTTTTGTCATTTTGTGTCTTTTTGTGTCTTTCTTTAGTCATTTTGTGTCATTTTTGTGTCTTTTTTTGTCATTTTGTGTCATTTTTGGTCATTTTGTCTTTTTTAGTCATTTTGTGTCTTTTTGTGTCTTTCTTTAGTCATTTAGTGTCATTTTTGGTCATTTTTGGTCATTTTGTGTCTTTCTTTAGTCATTTTGTATCTTTTTGTGTCTTTTTTTAATCTTTTGGGGTTTTTTTTAGTCTTTCTGGTGATGATTTCAAAGTTCTGGAAAAGTCCCATGTTGCATTGCGACACTCCCACGTGTATTCTGATGCATTTCATTGGCCAAGAGACCGAAAATAGGTGGAAAAAATTACAAATACTACAAAACAACGTATCTGCTTTCCCGGCTTTAATGGTAGAATAACGCAACAGCGCCCCTGGTTTTAATGGCAGAAATGCGGTAATGCTTTCCAGGCTTAAATGGGTTAAAAGCAGAAGCGTACGTCTCTTTTGGTCTTAAAAGGTATATACATGCAAACGTTGCATTTGGTCTAAATGGATTAAGATTGTAAAGTTATCTTACACTGGCTGTAAAAGTAGACTAGTTAATATCAAAGAACTATACAGGAAACCCGTGACCGCTTCAGCAGCTGCAATCAAGAGCAAACTCCATAACCTCAATTCTCTAGTTTCTATGTGTAAATCTGTGGAGCTATAAATATAAACCAGGCAGGGAGAGAAGAGAAAGATGCTACACATGGTGGTTTTCTTCTATTTCATAGATTCTCAGATAGCATTCTTCATCTAATTACAGGTAAAACAGTGATGACAACACTTCTTTATACTGGATAACGATGATCTAGTTAATAAGGTTTTTATTCTCTTTCCGCTCCTTCTTCGTACCTCTCTGTGTCTGTCGCGGTCCTTGCTTTTCTCTCTGACCCAGTCGATGGTGTTGAAGTCCTCGTATGTGCCCAGTCCTGGCACCGGGTCGTCCAGCGGGTCCACGAGTTTACTGGGGCCGTTACCGTTCATACCGGCTGCTCTGCTGCTGCTGCTGCTTTGCTCCTCATAGCTTCCTGGGAAGGAGGGAAGGAGGGAAGGAGAAAGAGAAAGAGGGGAGAGAGAAAGAAGCACACATTAACCCTCTGGAGTCTCCAAAAGCTCCAAATCCAGACTTCTTCATGACATCCAGACTAGAAAACAAAGCAGCGTGGAGCCCTACTGTAAATTTACCTCTAAAGTTCTGGCTGTAAACTCCATGAGGCCAGTTTCAGTTTGATGATGATATACCAAGTAAAACTGGAGACAAGCTCAAATAGATTTAGTATGAAATGATAGAACTGGATGTAACCCTCTTATATGTTATATTTGACACCTTTGTTCACATTTGCAATGTTTAAAATTCTTTATTGAGCATGATAGTGTTTTGAAAGTAAAAAAAAGATTCAAAATCACATTTTATGTTGGACTAAAGGACTAAAAAGGACACAAAATGACAAAAAAAAGACACAAAATGACCAAAAAAGACACGAAAAGACCAAAAAAAAGAAACACAAAACAACTAAAGAAGACACAAAATGATGAAAAAGACACAAAAAAGACACAAAATAACCAAAAAGACACAAAATGACAAAAAAAGACACAAAATGACAAAAAAAGACACAAAATGAACGAAAAAAGACACAAAATAACTAAAAATGACACAAAATGACTTACAAAGACACAAAATTACTAAAAAATACACAAAATTGTTACGCTAAACACACAAGACACAAATAAAATAGAGTCACACTAGAATAAAAACCAGAGTTGATGACAGGATCACACAATCACAAGATCACATTTATGTTGGTTTTTCTTTGTTTCTTTTTGGTTCAAAATGTTGATCCAGTAAGTCAGAATTAAAAAATCAATTATTATGAGGTCATACAGGTGAGATTGTGCTGAAAAAAATATCCCAACATGGTATTTAAACATTTGTTAAGTGGTGTATACAGGCAGGATGAAAAGGATTCAAAAATGGACGAAATAGCCCAAAAAGACTCCATAGAGTTATCATCCTCACACCACATCACTTTGTTCTTTGCTTGTCATTTCATGCATTCTGTTCTATTGTTTTCCATCATTTTGCACTTTAGAGTTATTCAAATTCTATCATTTAAATATTAAGTTTTATTTTACTTGTGCTTTTTAAGGTCAAACAAGGACATCATTCCATACGGTTATAAAAATAAAACAAACAGAAGAGTGCATTGACAGAAAGAATGCACAAGAGCAGCATGTGAACTCCTTCACACAGAGAGAGGTGCAGAAGTCCAGCAGGGTTTCCCACACATACTGGATTTGTTTAGATCTGCTGCAACAGTGTCAACTGCTTTTGACTATAACTGAATGAATAAGATCTTTATTGTCCCCGGGGGAAATTTGCATTGCACAAACAACACAAAGAATATAAAAGAACACCAATGACTGTTGTATTCTCTATTTAAATCTACTTTACTGTCTAGAATGCGCACAGTCATAGCCAAGAGCATAGCTGGAGATTAAAGCCTGAGCTGTAAATGCATTTCAAGACAAACAGTCTTTAAAGCCCTGTAGTGTTCATTATACCTCAAAATACAAAAATGTTGGATGTACGGAGCAACATACTCATTTCATTCTTCTCAGTGTGGCTACAAATAAAAACGTCTTTAATTAAAATCAAACGGGTATACCCAGACTTGCCTTGCTCCAGGTGGTCTGGAAACCAGGAAGCTTTCTTAGCCCTGTTTTAGGGATCCAATCAAAGAGCGGGGAGGGACGGCAAGACGATGACGCGTACTACTCGGCACTTGGAAGCTTGTAGTTTTCTTACGGATCCAACATGGCTGCTGCAGACGCGAAACTCTCTTTAGCTGTAGATGGTGTTTTAAATAGTTTAGAGCGAAAGTTGAAAGGCGAAAGGTCTCTCGGTGGCTCCGCTGTCCCCCGGTTCGTAGTGAGATCACCGGTAGCGCCGGCTGCGGCACTACGAGCCGGCGGTCTCGCCGGTGATCTGGCTAGGAGCCAGGGGACAGCGGAGCCACCGAGAGACCCGCAGCAGCTTGTTTATTGCCCATAAAATCAGTGGATGTGTGTGGCTGAATGACATGAGGGGGAATAAAGCGTGAAAATAAATCGTGCAGAAAGCGAGAACTGGAGAAGCAAAGCAGCAAGCAACACTCTCTCACAGACACACACACACAACAAACATCCATTTCTGTTGCTCTACTACGTCATCTGGTATAACTGATCTGATTGGCTAAGAGCTACCTACAGACGATTTTGATAGACATTCTAAGCGCCCAATAAACGGCTCTGGAGGATCGTAGACCACACCTCCTCTACGGAGAAATGAATGGTTGGTTGCCAGACTAGATCTCATTTGAGATTTGTCTGGTGTTAGCCAGGCTAGTTGGGCTCCATAATCCAAGTCAAACATCCTCTGAAACTTTGTTGATATCTTGAAAACTAATTCAAAGTGTTGGTGGACCATCTGACTTCATTCATTCATTCATTCATTTATTCATTATCACCCCCGTGCAGCCCCATCTGACTTCACCATAGACAAAAATAACTAAACCATAGCCTAAAGTTAATCTTTGAACATACAGCCCTGATTACAAAAAAAGTTGGGAACTTTGTCACTTTGGTCAACTGAGGTTGTTTTTAAATGTGCTCTATAAATAAACTTTGACTTGACTTGATTTGAATGTGCACTTTATGGAGCTTTGATTTTTTTAAAAAGGTACTCCTGATGTTATACAGTATTTATGTTCACTTAAATAAATGGTTTTAATAAAACTACCTGTGACATGTCATATTTGACTGAACATTTGCTCTCACTTTGCAATAAAAAAATATCAGGATATATATCATATATCGATATTCAGCCTAAATATATCAGGATATGACTTTTGGTACATATCTCTGCGTGTATGCATGAGTGTATGTGGATGAGAGGCAGATGATAAAACATTATATATCTATATATATATATATATATATATAAACACAATGAAAACATGTTTTATATACACTACTGGTCAAAAGTTTTAGAACACAACAACTTTTCCAGAATTTAATTGAAAATGATGCAGTTTAATGTCTCAGTGTACTCTGAAATGAATGCACATTTGCAACATTTTAAATTCTTTATTGAGCATGATAGTGTTTTGAAAGTAAAAAAAAGATTCTAAATCACATTTTATGTTGGACTAAAGGACTAAAAAAAGACACAAAATGACCAAAAAAAGACACAAAATGACAAAAAAGACACTAAAAGACACAAAATGACTAAAAAAAGACACAAAATTACCAAAAAAAGACACAAAATGACTTACAAAGAAATAAAAACAATTCAAAAATGGACAAAATAGCCCAAGACTCCATAGAGTTAAGTTGTTAACCCACTTCTTGTTCCCTGAAAAAAAGGCCTTCTTGTATAATTCTGAAATGTACGTTATATTTTACCTCTTTTTATTTACCTCTGGCAGTTCACCACTTACCTTTGTACCCTTTCAAGCTGTTGATTTGACTTGAACTGCTTGAATTTCAATAAAAAAACTGGAAAAATTGGGGTGTTCTAAAACTTTTGACCAGTAGTGTATATATATATATATATATAAAAACACAATGAAAACATGTTTTTTATATATATATAAAACATGTTTTATATGTATATATATATATATATATATATATATGTATATATATATAATACCTGCATCATATATCTTGATGCAGAGCAGGACTTTGTGGCTGCTGGGTTTAAATGCTGTAACAGAATGTACACTACAGTTGAATAACTTCAGATTGCTTCATAGGACTAGGTTTTACAATCCCTGAAGATTTAGCACAACACTTGTCTTATGTGGAGTTGGAGATGTCATTTTGGGTTGGGTTAGGTTCAGTGATGACCACTTAGTGATGTTTCCACCAGTACAACACATCTTCAGTTGTGTACCCCGACTTATTTTGGTGTTTCTGCCTTTTATCACAAGACACCTTCAGTCAAGGTGGGCCCACCCCAAGCTGATCAGACCTGGGTGTGTATGGCATGGTGGCTGTGTGTGGTCATGTGGTAGCCCACACTGTCTCCTTTTCAATGATTATATGCATTTTGTGGCTAAGTATCCTTGTTTGCTTTAGGAAATTCAACTATAATTGACCTGATTACTTCTACGACTGCATTATTTAACTGCTCTTTAACTAACTCTATGCACTAGATTTGCTCTCTTTCCCCTCAGCCTTCTTCTTGTCATCAAGTGCTCATAACTTTGCTGGCTTCCAGCGTAATAGTGACTTCAGTACCCTCTATACAAAGAGTGCTGTGTCGTCGTTATTGTTTTTATTTTTTTACATTTAAAAATTAATGTGAACAGTCAAACAAAAATAATCTGACCTCCACACAACACTGAACAGACGTGTCAACCATGACAGCCCAACAGTGTCCAGAGCCTTCAGCATGTTAGGGCGAATCTCATCTAACCCTGGCGCCTTGCCATCAGGCCGCTTCTTGACTACCTCGGTGACTTCTGCCTGGGATATTGATGAGTTTTCCACTAAGATTGATGAAAGAGTTCTTCAAAGTGGTCTTTCCACTGCCCAACTATATCTCCAGGCCGGCTCAGCAGGTCTCCTCCCCTGCTACACACAGCTTCAGCCAAGCCCTGTTTTCTTTTCCTGAGCCGTTTTGACAGTTTTCCAGATCCTCCTTGAGGCCGATTGAATCCTCCTCCATAGCCTCCCCGAATTCCTCCCACACTTGAGTTTTTACTTCAGCGAGTGCTGCAGCCATTCTGGCCGGACTGTACCCATCTGCTGCCTCCAGAGACCCCTGGGCCCATCAAACCCAAAAGGCATCCTTCTTAATCTTTACGGCCTCCCTCCCTACTTAGGTTGCCGCTGCAACAGGCACAGACGACCTTCTGACCACAGCTCCTGGAAGCCATGTCCACGATAGAGACTTGGAACATGGCCCACTTGATTTCAATGTCTCCAAACACATTCTGAATGCAGGACAAAGTGTCCTGGAGGTGGGAGTTGAAGAACATGAAGATAGGGGCCTCCGCTAGATGTTCCTAGTTCACCCTCACTACATGTTTGGGTTTGTCAGGTCTGTCCAGCAGCCTCCCCCGCCACCTAAACTCACCACCAGGTGGTGATCAGTTGACAGCTCTGCTCCTCTTCACACCCGAGTGTCTATAGTCAAAAATGTGTCTCTCTTTCCCCTCAGCATTCTGCTTGTCATCATCTGCTCATAACTTTGCTTGCTTTCAGCATACGAGTGACTACAGTGGCCTCCATGTTTACCTCCTTTCATAGCATGCTGTGACATCTTTGTAATTTTTCTTCTGCCCATGCGTGCCAGTTCAGGGCGGTGAGCAGTTCACAATGGAGTCTGACATTAGCCACATTTAAAAATGAATGTGAAAAATCAAACAAAAATAATCTGACCTCCACACAACACTGAACAGACGTGTCAACCATGACAGCCCAACAGTGTCCAGAACCTTCAGCATGTTAGGGCGAATCATGTGGCTAATGTCAGACTCCATTGTGAACTGCTCACCGCCCTGAACTGGCACACATGGGCAGAAGAAAAATAACAAAGATGTCACAGCATGCTATGAAAGGAAGTAAACATGGATGCCACTGTAGTCACTGTTATGCTGAAAGTTATGAGCAGATGATGACAAGCAGAATGCTGAAGGGGAAAGACAGACACATTTTTGACCATAGACACTCAGGTGTGAAGAGGAGCAGAGCTGTCAACTGATCACCACCTGGTGGTGAGTTCAGGTGGCAGGGAGGCTACTTGACAGACCTGGCAAACCCAAACGTGGAGTGAGGGTGAACTGGGAACGTCGAGCGGAGGCCCCTATCTGCATGTTCTTCAACTCCCACCTCCAGGACAATTTGCCCAACCATATCTCCAGGCCGGCTCAGCAAGTCTCCTCCCCCGCTGAACACAGCTTGAGCCAAGCCCTGCTTTCCCTTCCTGAGTTGTCGGACCTTCCTTGAGGTCAACCGAAATTCCTCCTCCATAGCCTCCCCGAATTCCTCCCACACTTGAGTTTTTACTTCAGCGAGTGCTGCAGCCCTTCTGACCGAATGTACCCATCTGCTGCCTCCAGAGACCCCTGGGCCCGTCAAGCCCGAAAGGCATCCTTCTTAAGCTTTACGGCCTCCCTCCCTCCTTACGTTGCCGCTGCAACAGGCACAGACGACCTCCCGACCACAGCTCCTGCAAGCCACATCCACAATAGAGGCTTGGAACATGGCCCACTCGATTTCCATGTCCCCAATCACATCCCAAATGCAGGATAAATTCTCCTGGAGGTGGGAGTTGAAGAACATGCAGATAGGGGCCTCCGCTAGATGTTCCTAGTTTACCCTCACTACATGTTTGGCTTTGCAAGGTCTGTCCAGCAGCCTCCCCCACCACCTGAACCCACCACTAGATGGTGATCAGTTGATAGCTCTGCTCCTCTTCACACCTGAGTGTCCAAGATGGCTGCAGATCTGATGATGTAATAACCGAATCGATTATCGATCTTTGGTTTTGAGTGCTCTGATACAAAGTACACTTATGAGCAACTCTATGCTCGAGCACAGAGTTGCTCTTAAGTGTACTTGATATCAGACAACTCTAGGCCAAAGGTTGGTGATCGATTTTGTTATCGCATCATCAGATCTGTAGCCATCTTAAACACTCGGTTGAAGAGAGGAGCAGAGCTGTCAACATATCACCACCTGCTGGTGAGTTGGATTAGGTGGCAGGGAGGCTACTTGACAGACCTGGCAAACCCAAACGTGGAGTGAGGGTGAACTGGGAACGTCGAGCAGAGGCCCCTATCTGCATGTTCTTCAACTCCCACCTCCAGGACAATTTGCGCAACCATATCTCCAGGCCGGCTCAGCAAGTCTCCTCCCCCACTGAACACAGCTTGAGCCAAGCCCTGCTTTCCCTTCCTGAGTTGTCTTGACAGTTGTCGGACCTTCCTTGAGGTCAACCGAAATTCCTCCTCCATAGCCTCCCCGAATTCCTCCCACACTTGAGTTTTTACTTCAGCGAGTGCTGCAGCCCTTCTGGCCGAACTGTACCCATTTGCTGCCTCCAGAGACCCCTGGGCCCATCAAGCCCGAAAGGCATCCTTCTTAAGCTTTACGGCCTCCCTCCCTCCTTAGGTTGCCGCTGCAACAGGCACAGACGACCTCCCGACCACAGCTCCTGCAAGCCACGTCCACAATAGAGGCTTGGAACATGGCCCACTCGATTTCCATGTCCCCAATCACATCCCAAATGCAGGATAAATTCTCCTGGAGGTGGGAGTTGAAGAACATGCAGATAGGAGCCTCCGCTAGATGTTCCTAGTTTACCCTCACTACATGTTTGGGTTTGTAAGGTCTGTCCAGCAGCCTCCCCCACCACCTGAACCCACCACCAGATGGTGATCATTTGATAGCTCTGCTCCTCTTCACACCTGAGTGTCCAAGATGGCTGCAGATCTGATGATGTAATAACCGAATCGATTATTGATCTTTGGTTTTGAGTGCTCTGATACCAAGTACACTTATGAGCAACTCTATGCTCGAGCACTGAGTTGCTCTTAAGTGTACTTGATATCAGACAACTCTAGGCCAAAGGTTGGTGATCGATTTTGTTATCGCATCATCAGATCTTTAGCCATCTTAAACACTCGGTTGAAGAGAGGAGCAGAGCTGTCATCATATCACCACCTGCTGGTGAGTTGGATTAGGTGGCAGGGAGGCTACTTGACAGACCTGGCAAACCCAAACGTGGAGTGAGGGTGAACTGGGAACGTCGAGCGGACACCCCTGTCTGCTGGTTCTTCAACTCCCACCTCCAGGACAATTTGTCCTGCATTCCGGGTGTGGTTGGGGACATGGGGTCTACGTGGGCCATGTTCAAAGCCTCTATTTTGAGTAACTATGGCTCAGAGCAACCCTGAGTAAATCCTTAATGGCCATTAATAATGTATTTCTATTATTTTGGTGTTGGTAAGAGGGAACTCTATGGTGGCCTTTAATTAAATTTTTTTCTATAGTGTTGACATAAAGCGGGAGGAAACCAGAGCAACCTGTAAACCCTAAATGGCCATTAATTAAACTAATTATATTATTGTGGTGATGGTACGAGGGATGAAACCTTAAAGTGGCCTTTAATTAAATTTTTTTCTTATGGTGTTGATGTAGAGCGGGAGAAAACCAGAGCAACCTGTAAACCCTAAATGGCCATTAATTAAACTAATTATATTATTGTAGTGATGGTATGTGGGATGAAACCTTAAGGTGGCCTTTAATTAAATTTTTTTTCTATGATAACGTAAAGCGGGAGGAAACCGGAGACACCCGGAGGAAACCCCATGAATCTCTATAAGAAACTTGGACAGAGGCCACTAACTGGTCTCTGACAGACATTTGATGTCTTCACGACATCAAGACCGTTTAAAAATACCAGTGATGGATTTGAAGGCTTTGCCGAATGAGCCAAAGAACTTGCTCATCTTGTTCTTTGGTGGTGTCAAAAGTAAGTATTTGACAGAGCAGGCAATGTAGTTCTCAACTACTTCTCCTTCAAGTGCCATTGCCACCAACACATCCTCTACACAGCCCCATTTCCTGCACATGTTTTCGACAATGGTTTTGTCCAGGCTTTTGTATGTTTCCGGGGTGATTGTAAAATCTTGTCCCTCAAGTTCGGCCCATGTCTTTTCAATCACCCTCCTAATAAAAGTTTCTGGTGATTCAGCTGGATGGGTTATCTTGGCTTTGCTGTAGATGCGAGAAACCACTTTAATAACAAGTACACTGAGTTGTGTGTACTTCACTGTCTGTTCTCTTGTAGCAGCATGTGTTGATGATCGACTGACCTGAGAAACTGTTTTTGAGTTGAGCTGTTGGATGTCCTCCTCAGTTATTGGTGATAGAACCGTTCTATGTACTATCACTTTGGGTACTGGTGATAGAGAGTTTTTTGGTAGTATCACTTTGAGTGGTGGTGGTAATGGAGAGTTTCTAAGTACTCTCCATTCGGCTGATGGACATGTGTTGTCTGAGCTTTCAGACGCACTCACATCGGGTTCTGGCGATGCGCTCTTAGACACTGCCCCCCTGGGTGTTGGTGAAGCGTTTGTCACTGAGGGTGTCCGTGATTTCTTCTCAGACACTAAAACAGTGGGTGATGGCGATAGTACCTCAGAGTCCATCAAATCCAATGCTACTTTATAACTGTGTCCAGAAGCTTGGGTTACTGGCAGTGTCACTGTAAGTGTTGGCGATGTGCTTTCAGACGCTCTCACTTTGGGTGCTGGCGATGTGCTCTTAGACACTGCCACACTGGGTGTTGGTGAAGCATTTTCTGATTGTGTCACTGAGGGTGTCTGTGATTTGTTCACAGACACTAAAACTGTGGGTGATGGTGATAGTACCTCAGAGTCCATCAAATCAAATACTACTTTAAGACTGTGTTCAGAAGCCTTAGTCTTCACCCACCAGCGCATCATTCCCAGCAAACGCCACACTTTGCCAGCTATGGCTGCATAAAGGGTCTCACGTGATGGCTGTTTTGAGTCAGCTTGAGAACTCACCTCCTCTGAAAGGTGACTGTAAAGAACATCACCAAGTTTTTGTGTGAAGGCTGAGTCTTGTCCCTCTGATATGCGCCGTAATTTACTGAACACAGCATGCTCATTTCCACCAAGTTCGTCACCATTCTCTGTTTCAAACAGTGTGTCAATACTGTCAATGAAAGACTGCAGTGACTCCCTGTTTTGAACTTTGGAGTTGCGACAGAACATGTTCTTCAGTTGTGTCCGGATTCTATTGATAGACAATTTTGTAAACCATGTGGCGAAAAAGGTCTTTACCTTGTCCCCCACTTCTTTCAAGAAGCCTCCCTCTCTTGGTAGGGGGCTGCCACTTGTCTTCTTAAAATCTGGACTTGGACTAAGCTGCTGTAAGGATGACCCTCTAAGCGCCTCAACAATGCTCTCAGCAATAATACAGGAGACATTTTCAATCTTTAAGGAGGTGTCAGAATCAAGCACTGCACACTCATGATCTGCCACATCATGCAAAAGAGGTTCTGCCATCGCACTGACCTCTTTCGTAATTATGTCCTGGACAGCTTTAGTTGTTTGACTTATAAAGCTGTCCACTGATTCTGACACAAGCTTCTCAGGGGTGGATGACTTGACAGACCCCATGGCTGTCTGGCAGAGATCTCCAATGTCCGCAATCTCATCTGCCTCTGCTAGTTTTTCAGTGTCCTGTCTTTTTCGTGTCCATGGTCGAACTGTGCAGAAAGCATTGACCTTTGCCCTGGATACTTTTAACATGGAGCAGACATGAAGGACCATACCCTCAAGTCTGCCTGCTAAAGGTATGCGGTCAGGAGCCACAATCTCGTACATGCCCATACTCTCCATCTGACTATTTCCACCGTTTACAGCCTCCTGAGAAATGTATTCTGTTAAGGACTTTGAGATGTGAGAGTCGACATAAGTTACATTCAGAACCTGAGCAAAGGCCTGAGCGACTGAGTCACCCAGACTGGACATGACAAATCTGTCAGTAAGGCCAGCTGCATTACGGCCAAGAGTTGCCTTTACTGATTTTGACACGATTGTAATCAAATCTAGCACTAACTCTGCCAACAAAATTTTCGTGGCATAATCAGCCTCACCAATCGTAATCTTGGCCCACTGTTCCTCTGTAATCCTTTCCAGAAACGACTCAATCAGTGGACGGATGTCATCAACTTTAATTGTAGCCATTATCTGTGCCTCGGAAGGTCCTGCTGTATCCATTTCGGTATTAAATAAATTACAATGGATGATCCTAAATCGTCTCGTAGTTTGTGCTGTGTCGTCCCTTCAAGTGCTCCTCTCGGCCCTACAGGAATGAGAAAGTGTCTCTCCTTCAGTTCCCAAGTCTAAAGGCAAACTCTGAAAGGAGATATGTGATGTCATGTGGTGACGTCACAATGTTCTGTGACAACGTGATGATGTCACCATCCAAGTGAGATCAAAGTATTAAGATCAAAGCATCTCTGGAATCTCAATGTTCCGTGATGACGTGATGATGTCACCAGGGTATGATGTCATCAGATCGGTGAGATCATAGCGTTTTCTGGAATGTCCAATGCCCCCAGATATATATATATATATATATATATATATATATATATATATATATATATATATATATATATATATATATATATATATACATACATACATACATATATATATATATATATATATACATATACATACATATATATATATATATATATAACACAATGAAAATAAAGGCAAACAGCGCAAGAAGTACAAACGCGTGAAGAGAGGGAAGAGGAAAGAAAAAGATAAAATAAATCAATAAAAACAAAAAAAAAAAGAGAAAATAAAGAAATAAACAATATATAATATAATAACACAGGGGGACATGAGACATCACAACGATATAGCTTGTCAGCTATAGCCCAGCGGCTATGACAGCGTCCCAACTTCTTGATAATCAAGGTTGTACATAATGAACATATTCTACTCAAATAATCTCTTTACAAGAACATGTGCTGTCCTCCAAAGACAAGTACGTCAGCAGCAGTAATCTGGACACTCAGAAGCCTTGAGAAAATGCAAGCAGTAGCAAACCCACTATTATTGCTGATTATTGTTACTGAGCAGAGAAAATGGGGAGAACAATGCACAAAGGAGCAGCAGAAAATGTGTATTGTAACCTACTGGTGTAATATTGATAACACTCTTCTTGACAATAACTTAATGACTGTTTGAGGCAAAGGCACACAAAGCTGTGAGATTAACTTCAGCTGCATTTGGTTCACAACAAAAGAGCTTTGAATTTGTTGCAGCGTCTCAGCTGCAGGCAGCAACAATTACCAGACAGCGGCAACCAATTAAAAACAGCCTCAGACGGAAACGGGAAACGACACAGGAAGTTCTGATTTATGGTGCATATAAGCAACCAACAACAGAGTTCAGGCGAGCTATTATGGGACCAAAACAATCGTCTGAGCTGAAATAAAAATAGTTTTTATTTGAGTATTAATGGAAAATAATTCGAAATTATGTGGAGGTGTTGATGGTGGAGGTGTTGCTTGCAGACTGTACGAAAACATAAGATTAACAAGCTTATTCTGAGAAACAGGCTAATATTGAGAGAATAAACTGAGAGGATTTATATACAAGCATACATGCTGGATAAAAATACAGTCAGGAAAGCATGTTTTCTATGTTTTAATCTCATATTTCAGAATCATCAATAAACAATTGCTTTTGTTATAGCACTGGAGTAAACCAAAAGTAGGGGTGGGCGATATGGCCCTAAAAGAATATCACGATATTTCAGACTATTTTTGCGATAACGATATTCTTGATGATATTACCAAATACTTAAAAAGATATAGAAAATATGATTTTTTTAGTCTGTATTAATAAATAAAAATCTAAAATGTAGTGTGAAGTGCAAATCACAACAGTTGCCAAATACAAAAAAATTTACTCTTGACTCTAGAGTATGAGAAAAAATAAAAATAACCATTTAGGGGTTTCGGGGGCATATTTTAAGGACATTTTGTAAAGGAGAATAAAGGTTCTTGTATGTTTTATTTAAGGCATCTTATTTTGACAGTCTTCTTGTAAGTTCTGTGGTGGATTCTGTTAACACACTGTGCTCTTATTTTGAAAGCTGCATGTGTTTAGCGACAGGGACTAAGTAGCTTTTTGTGATTAAAACAACTTTAACCACTTCATTAAGAAGTGGGAATGTTGCCAATATCATGATATGCATTTTTTGTAACCATAAAAAAATATATACTGATATTATCGTGAACGATACGATATGGCACAGCCCTAACCAAAAGATAACAATATCTATTCCCATTGAGAAGTCCATCATATTTTCCATTATTCACTGCTAAAATCTTGATCTTCACAAACACCAGCCACATTTCTAACATGATACTGGGGGAGGAGTACAATGGCATCCATTAAAACAAAGGCTGCTCTTATGCACCTGAGCAGACGAGTCAGACTGGTTTTAAACTTTCCTCGGCTTCAAGAATGTTTCTCTAAACAAACAAGAATAACTCTCACCTTTTCCTGATCTAGTTAAGCATCTTTAACCCTTCTGTTATGTTCGTTTCTTAGGAACAGCAATAATGTTCGTGGGTCAATTTGACCCAGGGCATGTTTAAAAAGAATCACACTCAAAAAATCAAAAAAATCACAATAAACATTGTTTATATTTCATTCATAACTCCATTACTAACCATTTCAATCAGTATTTGGTGCATATGGCGTTCTTTACCTCTCACAGATCATGGTTCAATGAGGATAATTTATAATTTACTCATTTATCATAAAAAAAAATGAATGTTAAAACTTTTTTCATTTCATTTCATTTTATTTAATGTATTTTAATATTTGTGTACTGTACTCTTTTCATTTTATATATTTAAATGAATATGTTATTTATTTTTTACTAATTTATTAACATTGGAAATATTTAAATTTTTATATTTTTTTTGTTTTTATGAAAAAAATCTTTAAATTTTTTTTTTTTTTTTTTTACTTTGAAACATAACAAAAAGGGTAAAAGAAAGGAAATTCCCCTGAATTACTTCAGCACTAAAAAAAAAAAAAAAAAGATCAACATTACATTTACATGACTTGCCAACATAAACAAGCCTCCATGATTGTAAAATATTTCAACCCTTGGGATTAATTCCTATAAATTAGACAGGGAAGCCTGAAAAGCAAAAAAAAACCCAAAACAAAATAAAACAAACACTGCACAATAAAATCTATTTTTGTAGTTCTGAAGTCCCTTGCTCACTGGCACACTGACAGAATCTAACTTGCAATGATAAAACATGTTTATTCCTCCTGCCAGGTCATCCAGTCATTCTTACAGAACTCTGTCTCAGCTTACAACACATTGCCATCTACAAGGTTACAAGACAGGAGTCAGTTGATGGTAATGAAGCCCAACATGTAACTATATCCAGGTCAGCAACACCACGGTGGAGGAAGACGACTAGAATAACACTTTGTCTGGCTTTCTTGTAGTTTAAACCACTTTGTCACACAATTTACTGTACTCCGAGTCCAGGCATATGACAGCGGTTATACCTGCCCCTTTAAAATCAATTAGTCTGGCTGTAAAAGGCATGCTGGGACAGGCTGCTGTCCCCTTGTGACCCTTGCAGGACTGGATGAGTGCAACAAATGGATGAATGGAACTTGTTTGGCTTGTTTGGGCTACTGATGGCTACATCCGGCCATTTAAGTCTTTCACAGAACCTTTTCAATCATGAATATGGCTTACAATCATTATGAAAAACACAATAATTAACATCAAATGGTTGTTGTGCCACATTCTATGTTAGAACAGGTTGAATATAGTTTACTTAGTGACGACTACTACTACTTAGTTTTATGTATTATGTATTTAATATTCATGTTTAGTAGCTTTCATAGGTTGTGGAAGGTTACAGCGTGGTTTATTTTATGTATTTAAGATTTTAATATTTGTGTACTGTACCTCTTTTCATTTTATATATTTAAATTAATATATATATATATATATATATATATATATATATATATATATATATATATATAATTTTTCATTTATTTTACTTATTTAACGTTTTTCCAGGTTGAATATAGTTTACAAAAAAGTTGAATATATTTTCAGGAATTTTTGTCATGGCAGCACTGCACAGCATGTTTGATCTATCTCTTCATTTTTATTTATTATGTATTTAATATTTATGTTTGGTAGCTTTCATAGGTTGTGGAAGGTTACAGCGTGGTTCATTTTATTTATTTAATGATTTTATTATTTGTGTACTGTATTCTTTTGATTTTAGATATTTAAATTCATATATATGTTATTTATGTATTGTTTTTTAAATTATTTAACGCTTTTCCAGATTGAATATAGTTTACAAAAAAAGTTGAATATATCTTCAGGAATTTTGTCATGGCAGCACTGTACAGCATGTTTGATCCAATTTATTTTTTGAGCTTTTTTTTATTTTTATGTATTTAATATTTATGTTAAGTAGCTTTCAGAGGTTGAGTAAGGTTACAGTGTGGTTTATTTAATTTATTTATTCTAATATTTGTGTACTGTAGTCTTTTAATTTTATATATTTAAATGAATATATATGTTATTTATTTTTTTACTTATTTATCATAAAAAAAATAGGGGGGGGGGGGTTTGTCAGCATGTCTGGTTAGATTTTTCTGTTAAATTAACGATTTGTCTCACTTAACATCATTGCAATCATACGAGTCCTCATGTGCCCTATCATCTATTTTGGAAGGATTTGCCCCATTAAAAACACAACAACCGTGAGCGACCTTTGTACCTTGTTCCTGATAGTCCAAACACAGTAAAGCCTAGAGAGAACACCACAACAGACAAACTGGACCTAAAATTTACAGCCTTAATGTACAAAGGGAAAGCAGACGAAAGCCAAAAGTGGACTAAAAAGACAACAAAAGAAAACAATCGTAAAGAATCTGAGTCTAAAGTCATGTGACAGTATAAAAAGGAAAAGAACAGCCTCTGTGACCCCAAACATGTATGAGGTAGGTAGAAACACACCAACACACCCTTAGATAAGAGCAATCGGAAGTAATGGTGTATCTGTTGCTGTCGACCTTTATATCAAACACACAGCTGTGTACACTAATCATGCACCAAAATAGGTTATTTCTCTCATGCAGGCTGCAGCACAGACACATTAACCACATGAGTCAGTGCCTGGTGGGTTGTAAATGGTCTTAATCATTAAACTCCAGTGTTGAAGTTAAAGGTATCAGCAAAAACATAACAAACCTGAATTCAATTATAAAACCTATCACCTTTACCACAGTTTAAGGCAAATAAAAGCAGCTATAAGGAGACACAGCTGCTGTGACTTTACACAACTTATTGCTTCAGCTTGACATGCGTCAGCAGTCTAACAAAAGATGACAACAGCCTTTCTTCTAATCGTAACTGCATTTTAAAACTCATGAGAGCAGAGTGCGGGCTTTATCAGACAGCAAAAAGAACAATCTGAGCTCCAAACAAAGCTCTCCCACAAACTAGCAGAGCTCCAAACTCACCATCTTCAACCAGAACCTCCTGATCCATCTGCCTGCTCCAGATCTCCCAGTCCATCTCTGCCTTCATGGCCTCAAACACACAAAAAACTGGATATCCACAGTCAAACTGGAAGCCTTTTCCCCCCTCTGAACTCCACAAGGAAGTGGCCTCCTACAGAGCCCGCCCCCATTGGCCAGACAGCTCCAGCAATGAGTCATGATTGGCTAATCTATCTGGGAAGTAGATGACGATTTGCTGAGTCTGTGAGGTCTGTTGAACATAGTTGCTGAGGGTCACTGGCTGCGTAAGAAGGAGGTTGTGTGTGTTTTTAAGGTCTTGGCCCTTTGGATCATGATTTTCGGGAAGAGATGCTGTGTGATGTAGGCCTACAGTGCTGTGTGACAGGGTGAATGTATTCTCAGTCCAGTCCAATATGGGAAAACAGTCATTTTGAATGTTAAAATACTGAAAAGTACAGAAGCCAGCAGAAAATAAATTCTGGTGACACTTTTAAGTCTAATCTAAATTGTTTTCTCTCCTGTGTTTATGACTTGTTAGGATAATCTTTTTAAGTTTCTTCATTTGTTCATTTAACCGTGAAACAGGTGGGAAAAAATATTGCCAGGTGATTTTTTCTGGTGAGTTTGGCCGCGTTCAGACTGCAGGCGAATCTGATACAAATCAGATTCCTACTCAAATACGATTTTTAGGGCTGACTGTCCACACTGTTTTTAGCAAGTGTCCAAATCGGATATGGCTCTGTTCAGACTGGGCCACATTATTGACTGATCTGACAGGTTGCTATAGTAACGGCGTCAGAACGTCAGACATCATATAATTGCGACAGCGACAACAACAACAACAACAACAACAACAACAACAAACATGATGGAGGCAGGTCTCCTCAGCATATTGGCCTTATCACTGTACCAGGGGAGAAACCGGGCAGAAGGACGCCCCCGTCGGGCCCGCATGAGTCGGGCGCGGCTGCCGGTGGACACCTCGTCTCCGCGCTGTGCGGACAGTTAAAACCGATCTGAGTGTTTGGAGGTTCAGACTGAGACGCATCTGTCCAAATGCAATCTGAAACTACCTCCCGAAGGTGGTTTTGATCCGGTTTGCAAAAATCGGATTTCATGTGATTTGTGACTGTTCAGACTTCAAAAGAGCCATCCAGTTCCAATCTGGATTTGATCCAAACTACTGATCCTAACCCTGCGGTGTCCTAAGCAGAAGTGTGTTACTTTACTTCCTCTTATACAAAAGCTCTGTGTTAGTTCTCCATGAGATATAAACACTGTTACACAATATATATTTAAATATCAATGTGCATATATGAATTGTAATTTGTATCATATTTGATACATCAGGTCATTTTGTGCAATTTGTTGCTCACAGTTTCTTTTTCTTGAACTAACAAAAACATGTCAGGCGAGCTGTCACCAGGAGAGAAGCAGAGCAATGTGTATCCACGGCAACGTGTCAATAAAGTTATATATATATATATATATAACGTTATATAGATAGAAGGACGTTTAGCGGTTTGGTCTCATAACTTTGATCCTTTCACTGTATTTTCACTAAATGACAGTTTATTTTAACGTTTTGTTCATTAAATGTCTTGTTCAGTGTTTGGTTGGACTAACAGACACTCCAAAGAGTCGCTGCTCATTTTTCTGAGGTAAGAAAGATACATTTTGTTTTTGTTTTTTGCCAAAACTAACATCTCAGTTAATGCTCCAGTTAATGCTAACATGAATTAGCAGCGGCTTCTCTCAGTCAGGTTGAGGTGTAGAGAGGCTGTAGTCAGTGTCGTCAGATCCCTCGCGCTCCGCCACAGTCCAATCATGGTCTGCTCCGCGTATCGGAAACATGATGGCAACACAAGATGGCGACGAGTGTAACGCTGAACTCGAGGCTTCCAACGGGCAGTCCACAAACCAATGGGTGACGTCACGGTGACTACGTCCATTATTTATATACAGTCTATGGTCCTAACCCTGCGGTGACCTAAGCAGAAGTGTGTTACTTTACTTCCTCTTATACAAAAGCTCTGAGTCTGTGTGTTTACAACAGATAGGGAGAAACCACAGGCAAATTCTTTAGGCTGGGACTGGACTGTGGCAACTATTTTACTCCTTCCTTTCTGTCTGATGGCTTTATGTTCTTGATGGAAATTTTTTTTAAAAGCCAAACACAAAGAAACTCACAAATGAGTACATACATAAACATCACTGCTTTATTATCATTACTATACTCCCTATAAATATCTTCGCTATTTATTATATCTTTATTTACTTTTTAATAGGGCTGGGACTTAAATGCATGAATTAAGATTAATTAATTACACAAAAATTAACGCGTTAAAAAATTGACGCATTTTAATCGCACTTATTTTTGCACCGCGGAACGTTTCTCACTGGATGAGTTTCAGGCGGACCGATTATACTTGAGCATCAACTAGCGTTCATGAGTACAGACAACAACAAACCACAGTGAACTGTGTTTTACTTTAAAAACCAAAGTATTCTAGTTTACAGAAGGTATACCTACCTATAGGCTACCTGAATTTATGAAATGTACTATATTTCTAAATATGCTATTGTTACACTTAATGGCAAAAATTGCACAGGTCTGTTGGACTTGAACAAAAATAAACAATATTTTTGTTGCTTAAGCTTATGTATTCAGTCATTATTCAATGGCATACTAAAAATCCATGTGATATTTATATGCGATTAAAATGCGATTAATTTCGATTAATTAATTACAAAGACTCGAATTAATTAGATTAATTTTTTTTAATCGAGTCCCGGCCCTACTTTTTAGGTATTAGGGCTACCTGCAAGGCAAGATGCACTTTATATTCCTAAAAATGGGTACTTCCAATATCATAAAATTACCATTGCTAGTATTTAATTAATGTAATGTGTATTAAGAATTGTGCATTTAAAACAGCACTTTATATTTACTGTGCCATCGGGCAATCTGCAATATAAATACGCACCTAACACTTTAACACTTCAGCACTTTAAACAGCCTTATGATGTCTAAATTTAGCGTTTAACACTAGTGAAATACGTTTGGTCCACTATACTTTTCATTGTTCTTGCTTTTCTTTTTAGTTTCTGTTCTATTGTGTTTTTAAGGACACATTTTCTCTCTCGGTAATTACTCTTATAATACTTGTTGTAACCATTGTTTTATTGATTTTATTGTCTTACGGTATCAACACACAATACATCAACCTGCCAAAGGGACTGAAGATGGAAATTAGCTATAATGTTGCATATTTATATGTATATGTTCATTAATATGTATTGTCCCCGTTTTAAATAAATAAACTCAAACTCAAACTTAATGGCCACTTTCTACAAAGCTCAAATGATGTGATTAGTGTGAGTGAGTAAAGGCAGTAAACAGGAACATGAATTTGACAGGAAGTAAAAGTGTGAAGTAGGTGCCAAGCGGTCATAGTTGAGGTTGCACAGTTCCTTCTTTCAATCCAGCATGTTTTCATAAACATCCACCTGCTTTCTTTAGGCTGTCCAGTGCAAAGAGCTGAAGGCCATCCCAGCATGCAAAATAAAAGAGGGGTCTCAAACTCAAATTAACACAGGGCCGCAGGCAGTATCAAAATGACCAAAAAAAGACACAAAATGATCAAAAAAAGACACAGAATTACAAAAAAAATACACAAAATGACAGAAAAAAATAATATATTACTTAAAAAAGACACAAAATGTTCAAAAAAAAGACACAAAATTACAAAAAAAACACAAAATAACCACAAAAAGACACAAAAAGACACAAAAAGACACAAAGTGACGAAAACCTAAAGAAAACCTAAATTACTTAAAAAAGACACAAAATTACAAAAAAAGACAAAATTACAAAAAAAACACAAAATTACAAAAAAGACACAAAATTATTTTAAAAAGACACAAAATTATTTTAATTTTAATTGTAATTAAAGGGACCTTCCACTCACAACACGGTAAAGTGCCATTCATATAAAACTCCCATTAAATTTTCATATCAAGGTGGGGGCCACAAAATATCATCATGAGGGCCGCAACTGGCCCGTGGGCCGCGAGTTTGAGACCCATGATGTACCAAAAGCCAAACAGTTCCAGATAGATTGCAACATGCAAAGTGCAAACTGATCTGGTATGAGTACTTCTCGGAAAATGGGTCAGCAACGAAAAGCAACGTCCCTGGAGCAACTCTGCTGGTTTCCAGCAAGGGAGGTCATGCTGAGCTCAGCACTTACTCTGTTTGTGTGTGTGGGAGGACACACAACAGACTATAATCTTACATTTTCACAGAATGTTATCAACACACCTTTAATTCTTAACAGGAAATTCAAATCTTTGTCATACGATCACTATGCAGTCTGCCAAAACATACAAAGTACGTTATCTATTGCCAATCTCACACACACACACACACACACACACACAAACACTTGTACTACTATCTTTGTGAGGACCCTCATTGGAATAGTGAATTCCCTTGCAAGTTTGAAAAAAGTTGACAAAGACAAAAACAAAGGACATTTTCACTATAATTTTAGTTAGTTTTGTAACCACAAAATACAGTTTCAGTTAATTCTCATTTTTTTGTAACCTTAACCCTTAAAACAAAGTCTTAAATCTCCAAAAAGCCTTTAAAGAAGTGAGGACCGGCCAAAATGTCCTCACTTTGCAAAAATGTCCTCAGTCTGTTGGTTAAAAAACGTGTTCTGGTCCTCACTATGTAGGAAGAACAAGAATACACACACACACACACACACACACACAGTCTCCAGTTAGGATCTGAACCTTGAACTCTGGAGGTCCTGTTGCCATGGGAACTGGCATCTCATGTGACCCCTATGACGCTTGGAACACGTTAATGTCGTGGACCGTCTTGACTTTGCCAAGGCCAAGTTTTTAAATCATATTTACTTGATCCAGAGGAAATTGAATAAGGAAGGAATGTGCGTCTTTGCGAATAATTTGATTTATTTTCATGTCCAAACTTTTCCACGTGGTAGAAAGAAGTCTTACATATCAGGATGTGATGCAACTGTCCTCCACAGAAACCTGGCTCAGACGTTACAGACACAGAAGCATTTATGAAGAATTTCTATTGAGTCAGAATTCCCTTGAATGTGTAACTGGACTGAACCGCCCACAAAGCTGAAGCTAATGTTAAAAACTTACATGGAGACAAAAACTTAGCTGGGTTTTAAACCTTGTTACATTTAAAAGCACTGACTGAAACGTGTGCAGCATTAAATATCAGTGTGAGGTTTTTCAGCTTTTTAAAATCTCATACAGTGATGTAATGTAGTGAGCCCCTAACATTCACTCGATATAGCTTACTTATTTAAGTTTACTGTCCAATTATTTACCAACAGCAAGCTTGGAGCCTTGATTTTGAAAATAAAATCTGTGTGGTGAGCAGGGTGGGAATTTCACGACGGCCACGATGGCCATGGCTGTCGTTGCCCCACACTCTGGCCTTGATGCCCTGTGAAAAAATGTTCAATTTACGGCCAAGGTGGCCTTTGCGCCCCTGTCAAAGTTCCAGTAAACACAACGCTAACCAGACCCACTCTCCGTCCTTCGAGACCTGCACATCAACACATGGCTCATTTGAATATTCAAATGAGCCATGTGTTGATGCGCAGCACAGGTAAGCTAGCGGGACAAGCTGTTTTGATATGTTGTGACTGAAGTATGTGGTAGTATTTGACAAAACTTAACATTTACATTTTTATAGAAAGTACTATTGATAGGTAATTACCATTGTATTTGCCTATTTAAAGTCGACTCGTTAACGTTACATTTTTGCGTCATGAAAACTAGCGATAGCTAGCTAGTTGGGATAGCGCTAATGGGTTCCCTACCTCAGGGACAAGGGCTCGACATTTAGCTGATGTAAATTTCACCTCAGCAGGTTCCTTTCTTATGGCAGGAGGAGGCATTTCTCTTTCTTTACTCTTAGATGAACTCAGGCAGGAGATTCATTTTGCCATCTTTTCAAAATATATGCATTTGCCGTCTTTTCAAAACAGGTTCATTTGTCATTTCCCAAATGGTCCTTTCTAATATCTTTAATATATTGTGCATTAATGTTTCTTGGTGAATGGGGATGTTAAGGTATTTATCTGAAAGGTAAAACCAGCGTAATTTAACCAAACGGCCTTTATGCCCTGTCATGTGGCCTTTGTGCCCTTAAAATAAGTGTGAAGAGGAAGGCCAAATGGCCTTGCCCCTAAAATGACGAAAATTCCAAGCCTGGTGGTGAGGTTGTAAATGGTCTGTTTGGTCTCGTTGACACAAGAGCATTTAGTCTTTCCTGCGATAACTGAATCTGTGAACACAAGATCTCTGCGCATCTAACTTGCATAGACCATAAGAAAATAGTGATTATTTAAAGGTTCCTTTAGTTTATTTCAACAAGGTCTTGTTGTTCACTAGCGCTGAGGATTATTTAATTGCAGATAAATCTAACAAAGTTTTTCCCAGCTCAAAGTTTTTCAGTTTCTATCCTCGAGGAATAAAGAAACCAGAAAATATTCACATTTACAAAGCTGGAATCAAAGAATTTCTTAATTTTTTTCCTAAACAAGCAAAAGCACTTTTTTTTATATTAGGAGACATAACACCTTTTACGCTGTATGTTTGTTTTATGTACTGTATTTGATTGTATGTCTATTTGGACGTTCGAGTCTGCAATAAAGTTTTAAATGATATTGTAAAACTTGAAAACTGCTAACCACTGCACCCCGAGTAGCCCAACATAACATTATTATCAGGGAATGAAATCGTGTTGGTCCCCTGGAGAGATGCAGGACATTCACTCTGCAACATCACGGCTCATGTGATGTCAATTGAAACAAAAAATGTGATTACTTTACTTCTTCTGACATTTGATACAGCAAGCAATTGATTTACCAAACAACATAAGTATTATTTGCAGCCCTATTTTAAACTATATCCAGCCCTACATGACACCATGATATAAAGTCCCTCCACCTCAGAGAGAAGCTGGACTTATACTTTGATCAGAACATCTCACCGGAGGTTTCATGACCTCATACGTGATGTCTTATCTCAAACTAAACCTCATGAGCTTGATGTAAGATTAAAACAATCCTCAGCGATCAAAGTTCATTTAACCGTGGCTCCTCCAGTGTCTGAGTCACAGCTTTTAAAGGTGCGGAGAGCATCATAATGACCACAACTCTGCCCTTTTTCTTTCTCATTAAAAGCTCCGACGATGTATTTGTGCACTTTAAGAGCACTTAACCTCTAACTGATCCAGCTCAAAGCGGCATCTTGGGGTTTCACTGCAAAAACTGATAAGATATTTTTTCCTTGTTTTGGAAAGTCTTGACAAGGCAAATTTTCTTGTTCCATCGGCAGATAATTTTGCTTATTTTAAGCTAAATACACCTCATTTTTGTACTTTTTTCCCTTGTTTTTAAGAGCTGACTTTTCGCAGTGTTAACAGTCAGTCACTGACTGTACTGGCAGCTCATGACTGTATGAATGTGCAGAAGGGTACTGCAGTAAAAGGAAGAAAATGTGAGCTCAGCAAAGCCCTTCTTCCTTGCATGGATGAAAGAGGAATTTTTACTCCTGTAGAGGCAAAGCCGTGACCGATTGACAGCTATTGTTAAATTCACTGCTTTCATAATGTCCCTGGTTGACCTTTATTTTGCCCGCTTTCTGCAGGAAGCAGCATTGTAACGTGTCACATATGACATCAGGAAAGAGTTCTGATAATCAAAGTCAAATACTTCATTTTATAGCTTTTTAGCTGAGAAATCTGTCCACCATTCTTCACATTAAAAAACATGTTTTCCTTTCCTTTTATGCATCGAACCATTCACTCATCTCTTTTCTATTTTTTCACCTCCCCTGCTTCCTGTTTCACACAGTCACTACTTGTGACCTCATGGAGTAAACACTGTAATAGCACAAAAAAAAACACAGATCTGACTCATTCCTGTCAATCATTACATCCTGTTGTCACCAGTTAAGATGCTTGCAGTGTGACTGACTCAATCGCTAGAAAAAAATCTTCTTCAGACAATTTGATGTCAATAGTTCTAATAATGGCCCCATTTAGAAGAAAATAGAAGATAAAGAATCATATGATTTGGGGCGGGGCTACCTTTGATTGACAGGTCACTAACAAGGCGAGCGGTCATCAGGAGAGAAGCAGAACAATGCGTATCCACGGCAACGTGTCAATAAAGTTATATATAACGTTATATACACTACCGGTCAAAAGTTTTAGAACACCCCAATTTTTCCATTTTATTGAAATTCAAGCAGTTCAAGTCAAATGAACAGCTTGAAAGGGTACAAAGGTAAGTGGTGAACTGCCAGAGGTAAATAAAAAAAGGTAAGGTTAACCAAAACTGAAAGATAATGTACATTTCAGAATTATACAAGTAGGCCTTTTTTCAGGGAACAAGAAAGGGGTTAACAACTTAACTCTATGGAGTCTTGCGCTATTTTGTCCATTTTTGAATTCTTTTCATGTCTTTGTAAGTCATTTTGTGTCTTTTTTTGGTCATTTTGTGTCTTTTTTTCAGAATTTTGTGTCTTTCAGTGTCTTTTTTTGTCATTTTGTGTCTTTTTTTAGTCCTTTAGTCCAACATAAAATGTGATTTTGAATCCTTTTTTTACTTTCAAAATACTATCATGCTCAATAAAGAATTTTAAATGTTGCGAATGTGCATTCATTTCAGAGTACACTGAGACATTAAACTGCATTATTTTCAATTAAATTCTGGAAAAGTTGGTGTGTTCTAAAACTTTTGACCAGTAGTGTAGATATAAAAGAGGACGTTTACCGATTTGGTCTCATGACTTTGACCCTTTTCAGTTAATGACAGTTTATTTGAATGTTTTGTTCAGTAAAAATGTCTTGTTGTTCCCCGTATCAGAAACAAGACGGCGACGATTGTAACGCTGAACTCGATGCTTCCAACGGGCAACAAACCAACGGGTGACGTCACGGTGACTACGTCCATTATTTATATACAGTCTATGGTTGAAACACAACTCCACATAAGCTAAATGTAATGTTTCTAAAAGTATATTCATATAGCTCAACAGAGCAATCTGCTCATATTTCACTTCATTTTGCTTTATCACTGCGGTGGGGAAATTCCCTCTTCCAGTGTTTTTTTCCAGGTGTGGCTTTTCAGAGACTATTTCCTTCTCTTCAAAGTTGCATGAGGTTCAGTTTTAAATAGTTTTGTTTCCCTCTAGGTTTTTGTGAAGCTTTTTTCTTTACAGTTGTTGAATTAAATCACATCTACCTCACTTAAACCAGGAAATGAAACAAATATATTATGGCTACTTCACCCTCTGAGGTCTATGGTCAGAAAAAAACAGGTCACATGGAGCGCCGCTATCAACTTCTCTCCAAAGAACAGACCTGAAACTTTCTCCCAATTTTTGTTTGACATTCCTAGGTCATGTAAAACCAAAGATATGATAGTTTTAATTTGATAGTACAGAAATATCTGAGCGTTGGTGTAGCTCTCTGTGTCATTTCACATATAGTTTGTTTTGAAGAGTTGCAGCTAACAAGGAAAGAAGCTTATAAATATACATGTTTTTATGGGACTTTTGTATATAGTTTTATTATATTTACATTTTTACCTTTTTATATGTTCACATTTGTATCCTATGTTTACATTTTCAAGTTCCAAAACAGTTCATTGAGCATATTTGTGGTTTTTATTGTAGTAAATATAATATTTATAAATATAATAATTTTTCCACTCGGATTTCATGTTTTTTGTGCTCAATATGTTGATCAAGTAGGTTAAAGTGAGAAAATAATTGTCAGATCATAAAGATCATGGGTCTCAAACTTGCGGCCCGCGGGCCAGTTGCGGCCCTCGTGACGATATTTTGTGGCCCCCACCTTGATATGAAAGTTTAAGTTTTAAGTTTTTGAGTTTTATATGAATGGCACTTTACAGTGTTGTGTGTGGAAGGTCCCTTTAAGGTCCCCGGTAATTTTGTCTTTTTTTTTTAAATGTGTCTTTTTTTAATATTTGTGTGTCTTTTTGGTAATTCTGTGTCTTTTTTTTTTGGTCATTTTGTGTCTTTTTAATAATTTTTTGTCTTTTTTGGTCTTTTTTTTTTTTTTTTAAGTAATTTAGTTTTTTTTCTGTCATCTTGGTCTTTTTAAAAAATGTTGTGTCTTTTTTGGTAATTCTGTGTATTTTTTTTGTCATTTTGTGTCTTTTTTTGTCATTTTGTGTCTTTTTTTGTCATTTTGTATCTTTTTTTTGTCATTTTGTGTCTTTTTTTGGTCATTTTGATACTGCCTCCAGTGGCCCCCAAGTAGTTTGAGTGTGAGACCCCTGGTATAGGCGAAGAAAAAATAGATACCAAATATGTGTATAGGAAACATTTTTTATGTGGTACATGAAGGGCAAAATCAAAAGTATTTAAAAACGGCCAAAATAGGACAGCGTCAACATTCGAAGATGTTGATCAAGTTAAAATATTTCAGGACAGAAACGATGAAAACTGGACAGAAAATCTGCACGTTAAGGTTGAGCTACATGAACATTAATGGTGCATGCAGAGTTTCCGTCTGGACACATTTTTGGCTGTTATCAAGTGCTGTTATCATCTCACTTCTGCATTTCTGTTCTTGAAAGAGAAAATAACAGACAGGCAGCGAAGCCAGACGACCAGGACATGCAGAAGCATGCTGGTTCCTTTAGAGAGACACCTTTCATGGGGAAGGTGATCTTTTCTTAGAGGAACACAGAGAACGCTTTATTTATCCAATCCTCAATGGATTCTATTGAAATTTGCCGTTGGGAATGAAAAGCCCAATGACAGAAAATCTTTTCCATTCGTCTGATCCCTTTACATCAGGGGTGTCAAACTCTGGCCCGCGGGCCAAATTTGGCGAGGCAATACCAAATTATTATATTATTATTGTACTATAAAAGCTGACCCGCTGGTATTATACGGCGCATTTATCGCTAATACTACAAATCCCACAATGCCCTGCTGTTGTTTTGGCGCGTCAATCAGGACAGGACCCAGAAACGCGCTCCTCTGTGACAGTCGTCATAGCAACCTCAAGCTAGAGCTGTCTCCCTTCCCAAAAATGTCGAAAAGAAAGGCAGAATTTATTAACCTGTTGAAAAAGTTTATTTTGATATTTAAATCAGAAGGATGCAGATAGAAAAGAGGCATACGATTTTTATTTAATTTTTATTTAATAAATTAATGACATTTATGTGTTTTTTATTTGAAATTTGATTTAGCATGTCTGCACTATTTAGTTATATATTGTATGTTTATAAGCGTTGCTGGTTCCATATTTAATGTTAAAGCAAAACATGTTTGGTATATATTAAAAGGTTTATTTGTTCAATGTTGGCCCGCGATTTTATTCAAGTTTTAAATTTTGGCCCAATATTTAATAAACTTTATAAAAATAAAAATAAATACAAATTTGTTTAAAAATGTATAATTTAACAGAATATGATCAAACATAATTGTTTTTAACAATGTTTAAAGAACAAAATCTGAATGAAAATTGATGAGAATAAGTGGTTAAATGTTACGGTAATGATAGAATTGTTTGCATTAAAATATGTGTATATTTTAGTAAAATACATGTTGGTGATACCAGCTACCCTTGGGCATATTTAAGTGGTTGCCAAAGAAAAAACAACCTTTTTTTTTGTTGGTTTTTTATTTAAAAATGTGTTACGGGAATGAATTTTGCTCACAGTGTCTCTAAAAATGTCAGAAAATACCTTAAAATTCTTTAAAAATAGATTATAAATTCATATTAAACAGTGACTTTAGATTGTATATGTTATAAAGGGTCAAAGAAAATATGTATTCACGCTTTATTTATCCATCCAATCCTCAATGGATTCTATTGAAATTTCCCGTTTCCAAGCTTTTCCAGTATCTTACACCTGTTGTAAATTACATGTTTAGATCAGTACTTACATACTAAAAGGTGGAGATTTCACTGAACCATACCAACAGTGATGGTGTCACATTTTTAGGAGGAACGCTCTTCATTTCAGATAGGCTACTCATTATTTTTTACATTGAACATGTGATTATCTATAGTTTATAGATGGATATAGTCAGATTGCAAGAGAAATACAGTAAGAATTTCAAGCATTTTTTAAATTTACTTTGTATTTTATTTATTTAATTTTTTTTTTTTTTTCCCGAACGTATATATGTCTGGGTATATTAATATATATAAGTACAATCTTGTTTCTTAAAGTAACCCCCTTTATCTGTTTTTTTTCATACTGAGATATATTATTATACTATTTAAATTATAATTTAAACGACACTTATATGTGATTGTATACGTGTAAATGTGCATCGTGGATGTGTGACTGTTTTATGTTAAAAATGAGAAAATTAATAAAGAGAGTTAAAAAAAGAAAAGAATTTCAAGCATTTACAAGCACTTTATCCAAAATCCAAGCACTTTTTAATAAACCTTGGAAATACAACATTTAAATTTAAGCATTTTCAAGGATTTCAAGCACCCGTACCAACCAAGGTTATAATAGTTTTGGATTTGTCTTTAGTTTTAGTTTTAATTTCGTTGTGAATTTTTGTTTTCAAAGTTCAAGTGAGCTTTTTAATTTTAGTTCACTTCTTATTTTTTGAAAATGCTTAATTTTAGTTCAGTTTTTATTAGTTTTAGTGTTAGTTTTAGTTTTTTTTAAATGGGCTATATGTTGGGTGCCAGATTCAAAGAGGTCATAACATTTTTTGCCTTCATTTCCTTTGGTTTATCATCTCAGCCCCAATAAGGTTATTAACTCTTACAGTTCCGGGTGATTTGAATTTTGGTTCGAGTGTAGACATCCCAGTCTCAGTAAACATATTCACCATGTGTTGCATGTTCAAATAGAAACACTGAATTATGAATGGAAAAAGTTGACAAAAAAATTAAAACTAAGGACATTTTCACTATAATTTTAGTTAGTTTTAGTTAGTTTTGTAACCACAAAAAGCAGTTTCAGTTAGTTATCGTTTTTTTTAAAAACTCTAGTTTTTATTTTTATTTCAGTTAACGAAAATGTTTTTTCAATTCTAGATTTCGTTATTTCGTTAGTTTTCGTCAACTATAATAACCTTGGTACCAACCCTGTACATAGCAACAGGGGTATTTTCCTGTACATTAGTTGTTAACAGAGGAAAGCAGAGTGCCTTGATATTATTCCCAAGCCAGTATTTTGGCTGGTATCCTCCTCGGCTCAGAGTCTCTTCGATAAACATTGGAGGCTAATGAGTCCCTGAGCAACAGGTCACACAAGGCTAAACGATTACGAGCGCTCTGTGAATGGCTTTTAGGAAGACTCGCTTGGCAACAAGTTCAAGTGTGCACTAATGAGCGGTTAGGGACCCAACAGCACTTTCCCCTGCCTCGAGAGGGGAAGAAACGGAGGAAATGTGTGAGCCGAAATACTAAAAAGGCAGGAAATAAAATGAGATCTTTATCTAGAGCAGCTATTCTCAACCTTGGGGTCCCAACCCCAATTGGGGACGCCAGTCATTTTGTGTCTTTTTTGGTCCTTTGTGGTCATTTAGTGTCTATTTTGGTCATTTTGTGTCTTTTTTTTTTATCATTTTGTGGTCAATTTGTGGGGTTTTTTGGTCATTTTGTTTCTTTTTTTGGCTATTTTGTGTCTTTTTTAATCAATTTGTGGTCATTTTGATTCTTTATTGGGTAATTTTGTGTCTTTTTTTGATCATTTTGTGGTCAATTTGTGTCTTTTTTGGTCATTTTGTTTCTTTTTTTGGCTAGTTTGTGTATTTTTTTGGTAATGTTGTGACTTTTTTGGTCATTTTGTGTCCTTTGTGGTCATTTTGTGTCTTTTTTGGTCATTTTGTGTCTTTTTTTGACCATTTTGTGGTCAATTTGTGTCTTTTTTGGTCATTTTGTTTCCTTTTTTTGGACATTAAGTTTCTTTTTTTGGTGATTTTGTTTCTTTTTTTTTTGGCTATTTTGTGTCTTTTTTTGTGATTTTGTGTCTTTTTTAGTCATTTTGTGTCCTTTGTGGTCATTTTGTGTCTTTTTTGGTCATTTTGTGTCTTTTTTTGATCATTTTGTGGTCAATTTGTGTTTTTTTTGTGTCAATTTGTGTCTTTCTGTGGTCATTTAGACTTTTCTGACGAATCCCAAAGTCGCAAGTTATTACTTTCCAAGGAGTCTCTGGCTTGAAGCTGACTGTTACACACTCAGGAGGTCAGAATGGACCTTTAAACTTACTTTAAACAAAAATATATAAATGCACAGACAGAGAGATGTTTTAGTTGTTATCTGCTTCATTATTTGTCCAAAATTCGTTGTATCAACTGAGTTTGTCTGATCTGAAGATCTGAGGATACAACCTGAAGTGTTCTCACGTCTATCTATACAGTGACCTCTTCCAGCAACATCTGCCAGCACAGATAAAAGCACAGGTTTTTTTGCCGTCATGCTAAACTTTAATGAAGGACTCTGAACGGTGGAGGGTGAAATTAAGCCGGCCTCGCAGCCCAAACCTCCTGATTTCCCCAGAGCCCGACACACAAGTCTAATCAGCCCGCCGCCAAGCCTTACTAGAACACGGAAACTTTCCAGTTTCGCTGATTCTCCTGTTTCTATTTGAACCGGATCACTACACACACAAACACACTCTGTTGTAGGTTATGATTTTCCTTCACAAACCACTGTGTAATTTTAAAAATACATGGTTTTCAGTTGAAAAACAAGGCTGTGCTTTTTTTTCTCCGCTCCCGCAAAACGCTGATACAGCGGAAACACATGGTTGAAGCCAACAGAAGCTGCATCCATTGAGGGAAAATCTCGTCTCCAGACTTTCCTTCCTGTTGGCTCGGTCTTATCGCTGCCTTTAAACTTTTGGTGACGACATGGTGCTGCTGATGTCTCAATGACATCACTTGTAACCAAGAGGCGGATATCTACGCTGACTGCTTTTTTTCTCTACACTGGAAAAAAATTGGAGTGACATTTACTTAAAATAAAAAAAATAGGCAAGTTTTTCCACACAGAAAGTGTCTGTAATATTTACTCTGGCTGTTTTTAAGTCATTTAGTAAGACAAACAAGGCCAAGGTTATTATGAACCTTTGAAGCAGGTTTTTCCATGTAAGGAATGAAGAGTTGTTTTGTATTTCTAGAAGAACATGCTCTTCTTCAAAAATCAAATGTAGCTTTTTTTTAAGTGATCTGAATCACCCTGAGGAGATTCTGAGAGAGATTTAAACCTCACCATGGCACAAACCGACCATAATACAAATGCAGGAGGTTAATGGGGTTTTTAATCAATACCAATGAGTCAGCAGGAAGCCTGCCTGGAGTGGAGCTGCAGACTTTAAAAGCAAAGGCTAAAACCTTCTTTTTGAGGCAAAAATGCAAATTTACATGCAAATATATTAGCTCTTTGCTCAACATTTTTTCTGGATCTCCGCTTTAATTGGCTTAAATGAGTCAACTCCACAGTGAGGTCTTACACTGGCCCCATGATGACATCAGCAAAGCAACCATCAATGATTAGATCAATCTAGTTGCTAGATCAAAGCTAGTTTATGCAAGTCATATGTGGCCATGAAGAGCCTGTGTACTACAGGGGAGTCACTATGTGACATCATCGGTCGCCGGGCAGACCTGGTGCAGAAACAGCCAGAGCTCAACCAGAGTACTACGAGAACTACAACTCACTTTACTGGTTGTTTTTATGCTGCTTTTTTGCAAAGTAAAATCAAAAGTTCTGTCTGTGAAGATTATAAGGACATACTTTATTAAACTAAATATATTTCACTTTTATATGAATGAACAATATAGCCATAATGGGGCACAATTCATTGTTTTGTGTTAAAAATAATATTTTCTATATTTTTAAACATATTTTTGATTCACAAATTCATTACCGTAATGCGTCCAGATAAAAATGTCATGGTTTCCCCACACTTATATACAATAAATATTTAATAAACTTTATAAAAATAAAAATAAATTTGTTTAAAAATGTATAATTTAACAGAATATAATCAAACATAATTGTTTTTAACAATGTATGAAGAACAAAATCTGAATGAAAATTGATGAGAATAAATGGTTAAATGTTACGGTAATGATTGAATTGTTTGCATTAAAATATGTGTATATTTTAATAAAATACATGTTGGTGATACCAGCTACCCTTGAGCATATTTAAGTGCTTGCCAAAGAAAAAAAATTAAAAACATTTTTTGTTTTTTTTTTATTTAAAAATGTGTTACGGTAATGAATTTTGCTCACAGTGTCTCTAAAAATGTCAGAAAATACCTTAAAATTCTTTAAAAATAGATTATAAAGTCATATTAAACAGTGACTTTAGATTGTATTTGTTATAAAGGGTCAAAGAAAATATGTATTTAATGCTCTTGGATGTTTGTTATGAGCTGCACCATGTTCATGAGAATCACCCGTATGTGTGTGTGTGTGTGTGTGTGTGTGTGTGTGTGTGTGAGAATGCGTAGTAACTGATTATTCAGACGTATGACCACAACTCACTGAAAACATGTGACACACACACTCACTGTATCCAGCGATTACAGATATAGCTTAACAGCTGTAACACACACACACACACACACACACACACACACACACAGGACTGTGTTAAAGAGCTCATCTGGTGTTGTTTTTGACATTAATAATTAAATATTCTACCATGAAAACATTCCTGATAATAATGAGAGATCAACAACTCATCATATCTTGTGCCATGGCTCCAAATCTGAGCCGTGTTGTTGACTAAGACAGCCACGTTTTATGATGTTTGAAGAAATCATCCAACCAATTCAAACAAGTAGGTCGTTACGGAGTGTCAAGTATGGGAATTTATAACTGGTAATAAAAGATATGATGTAACATAAGACAGTAGGCACAACATATAACATCATAAACACATCATAACAACTGATAACGGGTAATAAAAGATAATTGGGGGTGGGTAAATGCCTTTTATAGATGGTAGATAGTAGAGTATAATGGCATATTAGAAACAATTATGGAGCTAGGAGAGGGGCTAATATTCAAAGAAAAAAAATCAAAATTAATGTGAGAAAAGATGTACATTAACAAAAAACTATTTGGAGTTCAACTGACCCCAAAAAAGAAAAAATCCTCTTTTTTCCCCGCTTAATTTTTGGTTTTAATCTCAGAAAAATTACTTTTTTCTCTCAAAAATGTACCTCTTTAATTTCAGAGATAGTTCATTTAATATGAGAAATTCTGAATCATTTTTTTGATTTTTCAGAATATTGCCCCCTCAGAAAATGATATAATTATAGTGTAGCGCACTATGATTTTATAAAATAATATATATAACAATTTATCTAATTTATTTTGGTCTTTAAATGTTTTCTTTTAAATAATAATAATAATTACAATGCATTATATTTAAAGCGCCTTTTAAAACACCCAAGGACGCTGTAAAAAAAAAAATAAAAAAAATAGATTAGATATTAAATATATGTTAACTAGGTTGGGAAGCGCACTGGTCTTGCAAGATATATTTGAAATATTTTATTGTATAATAATACAAACATAATTATAAGAATTAATATATAAATATAATCTTTTCATTTTTATTTTTTTCTGTATTTGTTTATTAGTTTTTCAGTTGCCATGTAAGGTTCAATAGAAAGTTCAATAAAACAATTTAAAGTTAATAAATATATGTTTCCAAAGTCAATGAGCAAATGTGTAAAATAATAATGATCTCATTCTATCCCCATAAATTTCCCGCAACATTTGTGCAGCCACAGGAGTATTTCTATGTCTGCATACTATCCTGAAATCTGAAGAAATAGAAGAAAACCCTTCATCCTGCCTTAACTGGACTTTTGCTTTAAAACCCTCTGGAGTCCATCGATTCATTGAAAATATACTGAGCATGCTTTATTTACAGTAATAACTTTTTTTATACAACAGACTAGCTGAAAGTGCCATTTATGTTCTACAATGAAAACTATTACTATTTGTAATTTACATGCAAATAGACTGTTAGATAGTTTTATTCATCGATTATTTTTTCTGCTGTTCTTGTGTGTAAAAATCGTTAAAAAATAAGAAAAAAAGGTACATTCCCATAGAAACCTGTGTCTTTTGTTTGTATTTTGGGTTCCTGGCAGCTTTATACTGTACTATAATTTGAAAAAAATGAAAAATCTGACTGATAGCCAAGTTTGTGTGGAGAAAAAGGAGCCATGCATGTGATGTAAGGACAGACTGAAAGATGCTAAACAGAGACAGAAACAAATGCATGGGAAGCTGACAAATTTGAACCAAAATCTCCTGGACTTAAGAGGTTTAAACACAACACCGAGCAGCTTCCTACCTGAGCTGAGAGGAGGGTCGTCGTCCGTGCTGAAGTCCAGTGTTGCTCCTGCGATGTCCACCATCTCATCATCATCATCGTCACTGGGGTGGTGGAGGCTGTCAAAGCTCCCGGTGCGGTAGCCGGGGTTTTCCATCCCTTCAAATCCTGTTTGCAACGCACCAAGAGGACAAATTTAACACACAGCGACAAGCCTCTTTTAGGAATTCCTCAGTCAGCACGGAAGAATGATAGCAGCTTTACCTCTGTCACTGTCGGCTGCATATTTTCGATACAAGCTCGCCAAAAACTGAAACATGTTCCCCTCAAGCAAAGCAAAGTGTGGCTTCTTCAAGCTTCTACCTACTAACTAACTGTTTCATAACAACAAATTCTTGTAAACGTCTTTGCGGGCTGTTGAGAAACCGCCGACTGGGACACCCACAGCTGGTCCTATCAACCGGTTCATCAAAGCCAGAAATGACAGCACATCTCCAGTTACAGGGAAGTGTTCGCAACCGTTTCCCCTCCTCTATTCTTCATATGACTACAGTTAAAGGGCTGAAACCTGAATTAACCTGGGACTAAATACATAAATCTGTATACAAAATTTTAAACAATTTACTTCAAAAACCTTTTTATTGTAGTTATCAAAATGTATACTTTTAAATTATTTATAAAAAAGATTAAATTAATATTTATTTTATTTGTGTTTGAGTATTTAAACAGACAAATAAAGTAATACAATTGTGAGTAAGTTTTGAAACATGAAGATTTGTCAGCCTTTTGGTTGTCTTCCAGAAGCTTCATAAATTAACTTTTTTATCTTGAGTGTAAGCCACATCTTTTATGATTATGATTTGTTATTGTCAACTTTATATCTTAAGCAGGTGGAGGATTTTAGTCATCAAACATCTGGGTCTTAAGTTATCAGAGTAACAAACTAGCAAAGGTAAAGGAGCTGCTCAGCTTGCAGCCCAAGTAACCAAACCAAAGCTTAAAATTTTGATATTTCTGTCAAAATCACTTTATTCCACATATCTCATTTAAAACGTCGCCAAAAATAAACCGTTTGTAATAACTAGATCCTGTTAAAAACATTAAATTATGCTCCTCAGAGACACTGTGAAGCCATGATTGATTATTGTGTGTGTTTTATTGTTGACAACTAATATTGGTAACACTTTATTTTGAAGGTGTCTACACAAGAGAAACATGACATGGGATGTGTCATGAACATTAATGACACTTTGAAGTAACATTAATGCTCATGATACTTGTCATGTCATGTTTCTGACAGGCTTGTGTCACTCTTATGTAGACACCTTCAAAATAAAGTGTCACCATATCTTGCTTAAGTCACAAAGGATTGCCTGAGTCATTCATTTCTCTTAAGTTACATAATTTACTCACAGTGTTATTACTATGCCAGTAGCCATCCTTGGTTACATCCTTTTTGAGTGAAATGATCAATAAATGTCATATAGACACTTTCACTTTTGGTGAAGTTTTTTGTGTTTCCTGCAAAACTTGAAAAAAATGACTTAGGTGATTATTTTAACAGGGTGACGGAGAGTTAAAGGGTTGAAGCTGCAGTAGAGACTGAACCACTGCGGCTCACGAGAGAAGATTATCAGCCTAGTTAGCGCGTGTAGCTCTTGTTTCAAACTGACAAAATAACGACCGTTGGGCTAACTTAGTTGAATGTTACCGCCTCAATTTACGCGTAATTTACAAACAAAAGAGGAAAGTGGTAACTTGAGGCCCTACTTTACCTGTGTGGGGAAGAAAGCAGCCGTCCAGCTCAGTAAATAATAAGTCTTGTGACTCGGATTTGCTCCGCCGCCGTCTTCGCTGCTGCTTATGTCAACAGCAGCCAATGTAAACTAAAGCTGCTGCTGCTGCTGCTGCTGCTTGGTGAAAATCCTGCGTCATTCTGCGTAAACCCACAAAAAGCCTGTTTAAAACACAAGAGGTGCACCAAAGGAGTCCACATTAGAAGATTGTCTTCAGTCGACGCACCAAAATAATGCAGTAGTGTGAATTTGTCCGCAGTATGTGTTGTTTTTGCCACTTAAAACTGAAAACGCAAAGCGAGCGTCAAGTTTGCGACAATTACAACAACTTCCGTTTCGAGAGTCGTAAAGTTGCCATACATACAATATCATTGTCAATCTTATAATATGTCCCGTTTTACGATTTAATTGCCACATTATTATCGCCTCATCATTTCAGATCTATATTTTTGTTCTCTACGTAATATTAAATCGTTCCTCCTTTTAAGGGTATCAAATTGTGCCGTTTTAATTTGAAAGCAGACTTCCTCAATTTCCGGTTCAACTGACTTATCACAGATAGCTTGACTTTATCATATGCACACCAGGAATATTAGTCGAGTCAAGAGCTATCGACGCTTTCTCCAACTGGGTCAGTGGAGCAGTTCGAGGAGTTGGTCATCAATTACTTTCACTGCTTAAAAAATATTTTTTTAATATGTTTTTATGAATATTTGATTACCTACAAGTGCATGTAAACATTTAATGTATAAATCGTATTAAAATATGAATAATAATAAAACAAATATATATTTTGTTTTTTATTTATCTATTTATTATGTAAATATACTATATACCTGTATTTTTGTGGCCTTTAATGAGCCTTACTTGTTTATGTATATGCTATTTTAGTTTTATTTTAATTTGAATAGTTGATTCATAGTTGAGAGTCATAGTTGATTTGTTTCAACTATGATTTTGCAGAAGGTTCAGGTTGAGGCAAATAAGACCTATGAGTCTTGATGAAGATTACTTTGATTACATAGATCATGACATAATTCAATAAAAAAATTAAAAAAAATAAAATGAAACAATATAAAATATATAGATATAAAAAATGTTAATTTTAAAAATGATATATATACAAATGAAATAAATAATAACCTTTAAATGTAGTAATACATATATCTAATTAATACAATATTAATTCAATATAATAAATATTATATATATTATATTCTAATAATATAAAAAATATTAAATTAATATTTTATTTTAATTGTATTTGATTCTTTAAATTTGAAAAAGGGGGTTAGTTAGATTGTGAGTAAGCCAAAACTTTTAACAGGGTTTAGAATTTAAAACTATTTAAAATTTTCAGGAGGGAAACATATGTGTGTAAGTGTTTTAGAATGAGAAAGCTGCACCGTTTGGTGCAGAATGTGCAAAAACATCAATCAGGATCATGTTGAAGTAATGAAAAGAATCTATGAAACAGACATTGTCCGGAAAATAAATGGCCACTAGAAAAAAAAGTGTTGTATTGGATGCTTTAACATTCTAATTATTTTCTTTTACTTTTTATTAAGTACCATTTACATGTTTTTTATAAGTTAAATTGCGACACCTTGTGGGCATCAAAAACATTACACCTCCTTCACACCTGGGGAAAAGTGGTTCAAGGTTCAAGGTTTATCAAATCAATTCAAATCAAATCAAACTTTATTTATATAGCGCTTTTCATACACAAAAATGCAACACAAAGTGCTTTACAAAAAATAAGAAAAAACAAACAATAAAAATGACAAAACCCACCCCTCCCTCCCCCACATACACATCTGTAAGTATACATACACAAACATGCACACTCGCATTTAGTCATGCACGCACACAAACACACACTCAGACTCACACACAGCACATATTGATTGACAGTGTAGAGACATGGCAAGGCACCGAGGATCCAGATGAGGAAAAAGCAACCTGTGGGAGCATCCACACTGAGAGGTGGCAGAGCCCACAGCCATAGAGGACGCCATCACAGAGACCACCAGGACCCGGGGAGACCGAGGCGGACTCCACACATGGTGCAGAGCCGCCCAGCCCCCCGGGCTTATCACATGCAGAAGAATGGGAAATTAAAAGTCTGAGCCTCCCTCCAACAATTCTCATGAATTATAGATAAGAAAGAAAGTGAGGAAGGAAATGAGAATCTAAGCATAAAATACTGCACAGGATAAAATATAACTTTTTTTAAATGAATGTAAACAGTAAATGTATTATCAATCTATAAAGCAAGAAATGTGTGTGTGTGTGTGTGTGTGTGTGTGTGTGTGTGTGTGTGTGTGTGTGTGTGTGTGTGTGTGTGTGTGAAGATGATAACTAACTGAACTAATAACTAATAACTAACAACTTTTTTCATACACATTCATTTTTTTTGACTGGTTTAGTGAATATAACTTGGAACGAATGATTCAATTTACATACAAAACTGAGGACACATAATAACAAACAATCACTAATGCACTACATGAAAAACTGCTATTTTAAAGTAAAAGCACTGAATTTGTATTTCTTTGTAGAATTTATATAGATGATTGTAATAATAATTACAGGGCCAAAAAAAATCTCTTTTTTTCAGTGTACGTAAACCTTTTTGGTTGATATGAAATCTATTTCATCTATCTGGTTTTATGACTTAATAACCTTATTGTGGCTGAGATGGATCAGACAAAGGAAATAAAGGAAACAAAAAACTAACACTAAAACTAATAAAAGCTAAAATAAAAGTAAGCATTTTCCAAAAAATAAAAACTAATTAAAACAAGCGAACTCACTGTAAAAACTCATTAAAACTAACTGAATTTGAAAACAAAAAATCACAACGAAATTAAAACTAAAACTAATGAAAAATCCCAAACTATGATAACTTTGGTTCACAGGGCGTGTCTGCAGACTGCAAGACATCATTGTTGTCCTGGTTTATGTCTGCAGCTCAGATTAATCATTGCAGCCTCTTTCCCTTCATGACTTCCCATGATGCCTTGTTCTTGTTCCTCCTATAATTCATCTTCTTCGTTCCACCTCTCCGCTCTGAGCAGCCCAACATAAACATTTCTCCTCCCTGCCTCCCACAGGCTTTCTTCTTCTTGTTAGTGAGGCCTGTTTCTCATCCCTTCCTCCTCTTTTACCAATATAAACCATGGGTCTCAAACTAGCGGCCCGTGGGCCAATTGTGGCCCTTGTGATGATATTTTGTGGCCCTCACCTTGATATGAAAGTTTAATGTGAGTTTAATATGAATGGCACTTTATAGTGTTGTGTGTGGAAGGTCCCTTTAATTACTTTTTTGGTAATTTTGTGTCTTTTAAAAATAATTGTGTGCCTTTTTTAATAATTTTGTGTGTTTTTTGGTAATTCTGTGTCTTTTTTTTGGTCATTTTGTTTCTTTTTTTAAGTAATTTAGTTTTTTTTGTAATTTTGTGTTTTTTTAAAGCAATTTTTCAAGTCATTTTGTGTCTTTTTGTAATTTTGTGTCTTTTTTTGGTCATTTTGTGTCTTTTTTTAATAATTGTCTTTTTTTATAATTTTGTGTCTTTTTGGTAATTCTGTGGGTTTTTTGGTCATTTTGTTTCTTTTTTAATTAATTTTTTTCCTGTCATTTTGTGTCTTTTTTGGTAATTTTGTGTCTTTTTTTAATGATTGTGTGTCTTTTTTAATAATTTAGTGTCTTTTTTAAGTCATTTCTTTCCTGTCATTTTGTGTCTTTTTTTAATGATTGTGTGTCTTTTTTAATAATTTAGTGTCTTTTTTAAGTCATTTCTTTCCTGTCATTTTGTGTCTTTTTTTGGTCATTTTGTGTCTTTTTTTTAATGATTGTGTGTCTTTTTAAGTCATTTCTTTCCTGTCATTTTGTGTCTTTTTTTTGGTCATTTTGTGCCTTTTTTTGGTCATTTTGTTTCTTTTTTTAAGTCATGTTGTGTCTTTTTTAGTAATAGTCATTAGTCATTTTGACCTCCAGTGGCCCCCAGGTAATTTGAGTTTAATTCCTTCACGTTCCTTTACGCCTCCATGTTCTGCTCCTCTCTCTCTTTTTCCCAGCTCTCCTTTCATTCCCATCAGTCCTCTGTTCTTCAATCTGGGTCAGGCAGAAGAATGCACTCCCACTTCCCCCAAAAAACCCAGATTCTTCACTTTTACGACAGCTGTTTTCTTTATTATTTCCACAGAGCAGCAGCAGCCGACTCTCTGTGTCCCTGTGAGGCCAAACATGACCACCTAAACCGCTGTTCTTTCCATCAGCTCTTATTAATGGATCCGGCTCCAGCCACCAATAAAAGTACCACTCAGTTGACAGACGCACATATGTTACACATGTTATCAACTAAAATAACATTATAATTTCCCTGGAGGAGCATGTGAAATTATTTCGGCATGGGATGTCAAAGAGAATGCATTTTTCTCACCAAAACAGGCTTTTATCGTGTTTTTGATGCGAAAAAATGTCACTTTTTTTGTGAAGAAATACATATTTGCAGCTTTCTAGATTCCTTGCAACAATAAATTAATCATCTTAAGGTGGCATCAGAAAGTATGGAAGCACATTGGGGCCAAGAAAATAACACAAAACAGACAAATGTAAGTGTGAGTAATGAAAAATATAAAATTGTAAATAAAAAAAATTAAAGGATTTTAGTCATCAGACATCTGGGTATTAAATTATCAGAGTAAGAAACTAAGCAAAGGTACAGGAGCAGCTCAGCTTGCAGCCCAAGTAACCAAATTGAAGCTCAAAATTGATTGTGATATTTCTGTCAAAATCTCTTTATTCTACATGTCTCATTTAAAACGTCGCCAAAAATAAAATGTTTGTAATAACTAGATCCTGTTACAAACATTAAATTCTGCTCCTCAGAGACACTGTGGAGACATGATTGATTCTGATGAGACGAACGGTCACGTGACAAATATTCACTGAAAATCTGTTTACACAGAGCTGAGGGGAGAGGACAGGAGAGAAGAAGTTGTAAAAATGCAAATAATTCAATATTTATACCATTGTTTTCTTCAGCTTATTGTTCATTTTAATACCTGGTGCAACTAAAGGAACATTTGTTTGGACAAATATAATGATAACAACAAAAATAGCTTATAAGAGTTTAATTTAAGAGCTAATATCTTGACATTTTCCATGGTTTTCTTGATAATAACCAAAATCATTATCAAGAAAACCATGGAAAAGGACTAGATATCAGCTCTTAAATTAAATGCTTATGAGCTATTTTTATTGTCATATTATTAAAATGAACAAGAAATTGGAGAAAACATTTTTTTACATGACTGCAATAACATAATACCTTTAGTTTACTCTTTATATTAGCATAGTTTTACTGTATTTCTAAATATTCTTATATGTAATATGAATTTGTAAAATGTAATATAATTATTTCGGCATAAACAAAATGTACCAGAGAGTCTACTGACAAAAAACATTATTCTAACACTGCTATCATGTAATTTTAACTGTATTGCAATATTTTTTGTATTATGGTTTATCTATGTTTAAACTACAGTAATTTTTAAATTCTCAAAAAAAAAGTATGACTTTTAAAAACATATTCTTATTGTCAAAATAACAGTTGGATTTGGTTTGGAGATTTATAACATATTCATGTAAATACACACGGCTTCATTGTTTTTGTATTTACAGTTTTTTATGTCACGATTTTACAGAGATTCTCTGTTAATTCCACAGACAATTCCACATTTTTTACGTGTATGTGGAGACACTTTTTTTAAACACTGATGACCTTTATAAGTGTTATATTAATAAATTAAATTCTATTTCAATTTTGAAAAAAAATATTTATCATAGAAATTAAACTTGTTTTCTCTTCTTTTGTGATTTATGTCATTATAACTGTGTTATTCTGCCAAAAGACATGTTTGAGTTGTTCCAACTTCTAGCCATGATTGTGCTGATTCCACAGAGCTGCAGGACTTATAGATTTTATACATATTTTATATATTGCAGTGAAATACAAGGACACAGTGAGCAAAATGTAAAAAGAGCAAAAAACGCCTTGAAACAGCTTGAAACAGCTTGCTGGGGTTTTCTACTGTAAATTTAAATGTAAATATCAGCAAAACCTGTAATTTAGACTGAATAATCCTGTTATTTTTAGGGTCATTGTGTCATTCATCCACACATCATGGTATTTCTCCATTAACTGAGATTACTACAATTTTTTTTTTTTTTTTTTTTTACAGCAAAACTTTGTATTTCCCACAGTTTATGACAGTAAAAGTTTCGTGCTATTCTTTGATTTACGGTAATTAAAAGTGTCTAATACAGTGCTATACAATTTTTAATTTTAAGCCCTATTTCTGATGTAATTGGACAGTGTTTTATGTAATTTCTACAAATTTTTTTACAGTGTATATATATAAATTCCATTTCATTCCAATTTTGAAAAAAAAAATGTATCATAGAAAAAATAAACTTGTTTTCTCTTCTATTGTGATTTATGTCATTATAACTGCACTGTAAAACCAAATTTTGCTTGTTTGTTATTATAACAAAGTTTTCCTTTTCAATACAACAAGATCTGTGCAAAAAGTAATTTTAACCTAAAATATTGACTCAAAGTTTAAGTTAACTCCATTGTCTTTGTTGTCTTGACATAAAATTATTTCGCAGCATCGACACTCAAATATTTAAGTTGGAATAATAAGTTGGGTTTTATAGTGTCTGTTTTTTCTGCACTTGTTGTTTTCTGTGCACTTTTAGTCTTTTAGTCACTTTGTGGTTGTTTTGTGTTTTTTTAAATCACTTTATTGTTGTTTTGTGTGCATTTTTAGTCATTAAGAGTCTATTTTAGTTACATTTGCACGCAACCAAGCTAGCTGTTTCCCTCTTTATGCTAAACTAAGCTAAATTAAGCTAAGCTAAGCTAACCGCTGGCTGTAGCTTCTTATTGTACCGTACAAACATGAGAGTGGTATTAATCTTCTCATCCAACTCTCAACACAACAGTAAACAGGCGTTATTTGTCTTATTAAAAAGTAAAAAATGCATGTATTAAGTGTGGCCAAAAAAACAAGCTAACAAGCTGACAAGCTAACGACAAAAACTAATTTGACAGTGTTTAACTGTAATTTCTACAAACATTTTTTACAGTGTATATATAAATTTAATTTCATTCCAATTCTAAAAAAAAAATATTTTTCATAGAAATTAAACTTATTTTCTCATGATTGCGCTGATTCCACAGAGCTGCAGGACTATTTTATATATTGCAGTGAAATACAAGGACACAGTGAGTAAAATGTAAAAAGAGCAACAACAAAAAAACCCGCCCTGAAACAGCTTGTTGGGTTCAGAGGGTTAACTGGCTCTCGGGGTCATCAATATGTTTTAATGAGCTCTTGCAGCACCTTTTCTCTCTGTGCAGCTCCCACAGAGCTGCTCAACGACTCCACTTATCATCCGTCAACCTCCGTTTGCCCTCGGCAGTATTTACCTAACCGTCTCACCACACTCAGACATCAGTTTCCCTCCAGAAGAGAATAAACCTCAGCAGCATAAAGAGAGCGTTCAGCCAGCAGCGACATAAATCACAACAGGAGACGTGAAGCTAGTTGAAAATACTATTATTATTATTTATGGTACTTTTTTTCCTCACGTGAGTGTTTTTGCAGTTACACAACTTGTAATGCATTTAAACAAAAAGTTTTATCATAAATCAAAATTACATTGAACAGAAGAAATATTCTCTCAACAAGCAACTGTCTTTCTTTCCTCCCTTGTCAAGTCAACGAGTTTCCAGTCGGTTCAGAAAATGGCTGTTATAGGACAAGAATACATATGTACAAACAGGAGAATATATGTGGAAGATGAAGAGTTGTTTGGTTTTAAAACAGCAGGATTTGTGTGGGAACAAACTACGGGGAAAAAAAGAGGGCAGAGTGTAAAACTGTAACCTTTAATAAACGTTAAGCTGCAGATCTGCAAGTAGAAAAGTGCCTGTTTTTTCACTTAACTTCAGTCCTTTTCACCTTTCAACAGCCAAAATATACACATTTCATCTTCCCAACCCCTCCCATCTCATGTCGAGCTGCAGTTTTTTTTGGTTTTTAAAAAATATTTTTTACTCTAGACAGGCAGAGGTGTCCTGTCCGAGAAGCTAGGACCATAAACTGAATTCAAAAAGTGTTTTAAAAGGGAATAATTCAACATTTTTGCTTTCTTACTGAGATTTAAATGAGAAGATCAACACCACTCTTGTTTCTACAGTCATGGAAAAAAATTGTTTTCTTCAATTTCTTTGTTCATTTTAATGCCTGGTTCAACGAAAGGTACATTTGCTCGGACAAATATAATGATATCAACAAAAATAGCTCATAAGAGTTTAATTTAAGAGCTGATATCTAGACATTTTCTATGGTTTTATTCATAATAACCAAAAATCATTATCAAGGAAACCATGGAAAATGTTGTTTTGTGTGCATTTTTTGTCATTTCGAGTCAATTTGTTGTTTTATGTCTATTTTTAGTAATTTAGAGTCACTTTATTGTTGTTTTGTGTGCATTTTAGTAATTTAGTCAATTTGTTGTTTTGTGTGTATTTTTAGTATTTTAGAGTCACTTTGTTGTTGTTTTGTGTGTATTTTTAGTTACTTTGTGTTTTTTTTTGGTCTTTTTTAGTCACTTAGTCATTTTATTGTTGTTTTGTGTCTATTCTTTTTAGTAATTTAGAGTCACATTGTTGTTGTTTTGTGTCCATTTTTAGTCTTTTAGTCATTTTATTGTTGTTTTGTGTCTATTTTTTTGTAATTTAGAGTCACATTGTTGTTGTTTTGTGTCTATTTTTAAATAATTTAAAGTCTGTTGTTTTGTATCTATTTTTAGTCATTAAGAGTCTCTTTTAGTTACATTTGCACACAACCCAGCTAGCTGTTTCCCTGTTATCAGTCTTTATGCTAAGTTAAGCTAAGCTAAGCTAAGCTAACCGCTGGCTGTAGCTTTTTATTTTACCGTACAAACATGAGAGTGGTATTAATCTTCTCATCTAACTCTCAACACGCCAGTAAACAGGCGTTATTTGTCTCATTAAAAAGTAATAAATGCATGTATTAAGTGTCAGCTGAGACTGGCAGAAGACAGAGTTTTGGCCAAAAAAACAAGCTAACAAGCTAACAACAAAAACTGCAACTCCTGTTTCGAGACAAACCAAACTCTTCCCCGTCAAAATATACAGTAAACGTTGACTTCCCGGTCTTCTTGTTCATCTTTTACAACCATTTTTACAACCAATTCCAGTCATTCAAACGAAAAAAAATCACTATATACACATCGTATACATTATAAACACAAGTGTCGTCTGTACAGAACAGTTATCATGTGACAGTTTAACGCGCCGGTGGAGTCTCAAACTCCAAACATGTTACAGTAATGAGAATACAAAGTGATATGACGATATTATGGTAGATAATAAACAGTATATGTGATGCTGGGTGCAGCTGAATACATAAAGAGAAGCTAACGAACTTCTCAGAGGCAGTTAATAACGCTGCAATGTTGACTTTAGTGTTGCTAACGGGAAGCACCAGAATAAAAAGTCTCCTTCGATTCTCTGAACCAGGAGATTTAAATACAAAACACAATAAAAAAGCAGCGTCTCAGTGACACATTCATCAAGAGAAAATGTCTTTGGCAACGTAGTGTTAGAAGACGTGTTTAACAGTTTTACAGTACATGTGAAGCAGACAGTATAATGTTGTATAAGTGGGTGAAATTTGGTCGAAAACATTCATTTCTTTTCCTTCTGTGGTCACAACATGCTCTCGGCTCTCTGTGGATCAGTTGTCAATATATTTCTGAAGATTTATCTGATTTCCAAAGTCAGTAAATGTTTTATCTGATGTTTCTTCGTGCTCCATTTTCTTCTTTTTCCTCTTTTTTTTCCTGCACCACAGCACCGAAATTCAGTTTTTTAACCTTGTCGACACCTCAGATTTGTACCTTCTTTTAGGTAAATTTGAGCTTTTATAGCAAATTTGGTTCTGCAATTTATGCATCTTCATCTCTGCCAACACAGGAAATAAAATATTTTTTTATCACAGGGTGAGTTTTACCCTCAATGTTGGAAATTTTGAGGCATTAACATGTACAATCGCACATTTTTTTGATTGTTTTATAGGGCATAAACCTTCATTTTTGCCCTTTGTCTCGAATATTTTTGACACTGATTTCTGCAAAACCTGAAAGGAATAGTTTGACATTTTCACATAAAGACGAAAGGAAGAAGAAGGAAATATTCTGGCACATAACCGGCCAAAAACACAAGATATAAGGTGTTAAACGGTGCTGGCAATCATGGGAGTGGTTTTGATGTTTTCATGGCAAGAAAATGTCAAACTTTTAATGTCGAAATGTTTTGTTTGTCTCATGTCAAAAACTCTGTCAAAAAACAAAACTTTTTTATTGTTCTGTGTAGCTCCACCAACTGTCTCTAATTTGTGTATATTTTTCTGTTATGAAAACAATAAAAATAAATACACACAAAAAAAGAAAATGTCAAACTATTCCTGTAAATCGATGCTTTTACAAGCATGTCTGCTACCCGTCTGCTCCTTCTCTTCTCGTCTCCAGACTAACTGACTTCTTCATCTCTTTTTTAATAATGTCCGTATCCCATCGACATTCCCATCCCGATCCCGATGCCCAGCCCCAGGCTCTCCCTCAGCCCCCTCAGCTGCTCTTCTCCCAGCCGCGTCTTGTCCTCCAGCTGCCGCTGCTCCACCAGCAGCGCCGCCTTCATCTTCACAAAGTGGCTGCGAGGGAAAAAAAACAGACGTTAACATTTTTTTAAAGAGATTAAACCCTGATTAAACGTAACTCAGAGTCATAATAAATGGATAAATCAGTTAACCTCACAACCTGCCATTGGTTCTTAAAAATTAATGAATCAATTCATTTGAAAAAATCTGCAAACTTTCATCATTTATCACAGCCGAAAAAAACGTAAAAACAAAAATTAACGTCTAATTGTCCCATTTCTGACGGTCCTTGAATGTGTCATGTGCGATGAACGCTTCATGAATGTTTATATAATAAAGGCAAAAGTGATAACTTTCATTTCGGTTGTTGTTAATGGGAATAATTAAGTAGCACTCTGAGAAAAAGCTTTTTTTTTTTTTTTTTTTAAATAAAAAATGTTGCTGAAAAAATATTTATATATTTTACATTATTTTATAGTATGTTATATACATAAAAGTTTTATATATATTTTATATTTATATTTCATCCAATAATATTTATTCTATTCAAAGTTTTTTTTAATTAATTTTTAATTATTATTATTTTTTTTTTTTAATTAATTTTATGGCAAAAAAACATTTAATTTATCTGAAATGTGCTCCTATGTTTTACTGTTGTTGTTGTTGTTGTTATATTGTAACTTCCTTTATAGATTTAACACAATTTTGTAGTAATTTATAGACACAAAAGTTATACATACACCTTTAATTCATATATTTATTCCATAATATTTTATAATATTCAAACTTTTTATATTTTCTAAATTTTGAGACCAAAAAAAAAGCCATTTCTTTTTAATGTTTTTGTTGTAAAAAAAATATTTGAATGTCTTTCATATCCTTTTATGTATTTTATATTCATAAAGGGTACACACACACACACATATATATATGTTTTTTCTATTTTTTGTGATTTCACTGCATGTTGTACTGTGTCTGATTGTGTTTATGATAAATTTCCCTCTGTATTGATGTGTTTGTGGTAAAATTATACCTTTTCAGCTCAACAGTAAATATAAAATGCTCGTGCATCAGATCGTGGTTACATCACTCAGATAGTTAAATAACCTCCATCAGCCTTTATTCATTAATTGCCACGCTGCAGTGTGTGTGTGTGTGTGTGTGTGGTACCTGTAGTCCCGGTGGTGCTCGGGGGACAGGCAGCGGGCCAGCACCCGGCTGACGGCCTGCTCTCTGCGGTCCACGTGCTCCTTCAGGTCCTGAGCCTCGGACAGCTGCCTCATGAGCTGACGCTTCTTCTCCAGCAGGGGGAGCTGCAGGCCAGAGAGACCACAGGTGGTTTAGTTCACCTGAAGCTTTAATAAGTGACTCTTTCTTTACACAGCTGCTGGTTCTGTGTTCCACAAGATCCTGAGACGTCTTCGCTTTCACTCCCTGGCTTCTTCTTTTATCCTTCTGGATGCTTTCACCTTATTTTCACTTATATTCCTCTGTGTTGATCAGTTTTTTAAGAAAGACAGACTATGCATAACCATATCAATAAACAAACATGCACAAGAAAATACAATATAAATATATATAAACACACTAAAAGTGTCAAAATAGTATTTGTACTCTGACGCAATGTTGGTGATATATATATATATATATATATATATATATATATATATATATATATATTTATATTTATATATATATATATATATATATATACACATATATATATAAATAAATAAATACAGATAAAACAATACAAATAAAATGCAACTAAAACCTCTATTAATAGACTACTAAATATATATATATATATATATATAGACATTTTATATAGACATATATATATATATAGACATTTTAATTGCATTTTATTTGTATTTTTATGTGTATTTATAGATATATATATATATATATATATATAAATACACATAAAAAAACATATATATAAAAAAATAAATAAATAAAATGCAATTAAAATGTCTATAAATACAAAAACATTTTTTGAATAAATAAAAAGAAATATAAATACACTTAAAAAAATACAAATAAAATGCAATTAAAATGTCTATACATAGACTAATTTAAAAAATAAATAAATATAAATACAGATTAAAAAATACAATTAAAATGTCTATTAATAGACCAAATTTTTAAAAAATAAATATAAAGAAATATAAATCCAAATTAAAAAATACAAATAAAATGTCTATAAATAGACTATTTAAAAAATATATATAAAGAAAAGTAAATCCAGATAAAAAAATACAAAATAAAAATGCAATTAAAATGTCTATAAATAGAATATTAAAAAAATATATATAAAAAAAAATAAATACACATTAAAATATAAACATAAAAGACAATAAAAATTGAAATAATCAATAAATACACATGAAAATTACAAATAAAATTCAATAAAAATGACAATAAATAAAAATAAATTAAATTAAAATGTTGAGTGAAAATCCTCATTCTTTTTGCATTGAAAAGGATTCCTCACCCTCTCGTGGTGCTCCGTCTCGGGGTCCAGTGTATCCAGCGTGGTCTCCACCCTCAGCAGGCGCCCGGACAGCGACAGCAGCAGGCTGACCACTTTGTCCAAGTCGCCGATGAACATGCGGAACTTGTCCACCTCGTTGGGCTTACACACCCCCACCACCATGCTCTCCACCTGGGGACACGCACAGGAGACAGCTGGAGGTGACTGAACTCAAAATTACCCAAAAAAAGTAATTAAAGGGACCTTCCACACACAGAAGGGGGAATAAATAACAACAACCAAGCACCAAAATCTGTGTCTAAAGAGGCAAAAAATCACTATAGGAGCAAAACTAAAAACTCAAAGTTTGGTCAAATAAATGTCTCCCAAAGATGTTTTTTGTCATTGTAGTTCATTACTATCATGCTGATGTTTGTTCAAGTGTTAATTCGTTTGACTTAGTGATTTGATGCTGTAAAACCGTTATGATTGACAGCTCTGATTGTGCTCTGATTGGGTAGCACGGTTGTTTTGGGGGCGGGAACCCAACACTGTGGATATTTTATCTTTTTGGTCCATTCTTTATAGTCTGTGGTATCATCTACCAGCCACATTTATATTCTAAATATCAGTATTAGCCTATCAGTTCATAATCTGTGCATTTCTAGTTTGCTGACGTTTCATAGATTCATGGTAAATGGAAAACAAATCACCTAGTATATCTTTCATGAAACAATGATTAGTTTGAGCGAGGCCTGGGTGACTATATGATCGCGATTAGTGTTTGTGAGAAATTTCAGGTTGATTACGGTGATCAGCTGTGAGCATATTTATCGATCAAACATGTCGTAAATGTGCGTGACAACAGCCAATCAGAGTCGACCTTTTCCTGCTCCACTACTGTTTGTAAGTTGCCGGAGAAGTAAACAGAAAGACCGAACGTGGAGCTAAACGAGGATCTGAGGGCAGCGAAATAGATAATAATAATAACAAACCAGGGAGGAACAGGTGAATGATGGGAAAGAGCAAAGGAAATTACAGTCTATCCGCCGCTGTATGGAGAGAAAATAACATTCACAGCACGGCAATTCACACACAGGTATGGTGCATTCATTAGTGTCAGAACGGCTATGGTGCGTTTAAGAGCATTGGACATGAAAAAATGAATCGTGATCATTTTTTTTGTCATATCGTCCAGCCAAGTTTGAGCTCTAATGAAGCACTCCAATAAAGTTCTTAGAAATATGATTAATGAGATTGTGGGTGAGTAAAAGCCAGAAGAAGTTTCTCTGACCTCCTCTCCCAGCTGTGCGTTGGCTCTGATGTCCTCCTGCAGTCCCCGCTGAGCTTCTCTCAACACTCCCAGCTTCTTGCGGAGGCTCTCCATCAGCTGTTTCTGCACCACAGACAAACAGGGATTGTTTGAAGTGAAGATAAAAGACAAAAACATGTGTCCCTATTGTGTTAGTTTTGCCTTGAAAACGCTAAAATGATTGTACAGGAAAGGAAATTACTATCTATCCGCCAATGTATCGAGAGAAAATAACATTCACAGCACGGCACTTCACACACAGGTATGGTGCATTCAAAAGTGTCAGAACGGCTATGGTGCGTTCAAAAATAAAAAAATAAAAAAAATAAAATATTAAAAAACATATTTGAGAAGAAAAAAAAAAGAACGGCTATGGTGCGTTCAAGAGCATGGGACATTTGGAAACTTAAAGAGAAACATGTTATTACTGAATAGAACTTAGTTCAAACAACAAGTTAGCAAAATATTAGCAGAGTGGGCTTTCTAACAACAACAAATCTCACAATTTGTTTATTTTGGGTCTTGCATGCCTGCAAAAACAGAAACAAAACTGTAAAGTAGTTCACTGTGCTATTTTAGATTTTTCTAAATTTGTTGTACTGTTGAGTAAAAGTTGTTTTTATACTTTTTTATGTTCATCTCATTTAATTTGCGTTGTTATTTACTTTGTATGTCAGTAAAATCTTAAACTAAGCTCTAGTTGTCAATACAGATGCTTCTTGCGGAGGCTCTCCATCAGCTGTTTCTGCACCACAGACAAACAGGAATTGTTTGAAGTGAAGATAAAAGACAACATGTGTCAAATTCATGTCAAAGTCAAAGTCAAAGTCAAACTTATTTAAATAGCGCATTTACAGACGGCTGAGCCGCACCAAAGTGCTTCACATAAAAGTACAAAAAGTGCAATAAAATTCAGAATTGACAAAGGTAAAAAGAAAGAAACAAAAAACAAAACAAAATAAAATTTAAAATAAATTAAAAGAAGATGGGATAATTTTAAAAGCACTGTGGGATCTGTTTCATTCTGAAGAGTCAGCTTTTTCAAAACCAACATGGCTCAGTTCAAAATGTTGTTTAGAAACAAAACTTCTCATCTCTTCTCTGACATGATTTTGTCGCCATCGTGTTAGTTTTGCCTGGAAAACGCTAAAATAATTGTACAGGACTAGCGGTTGGTCCAGCAGTGAGACAGCAGTGTTACCTTGTAGGTGAGCTCGTCGTCCTCGTCTCTGTCTCTGTGATCGGTGAAGTCCTTCATCTGAGACAGCAGCTGAGCTTTGGCTGCCGACGTGCTGTAATAGGACGAGCAGCTGGAGCTGGCACCGGAGCGCCTGGGGGGAGAACTTGATTTAATTTACGCAGAGATAAAAGACCGAGGAGAAGCGATAAAACAGACGGCAGGTCGTAAAATACAGTGATTAGAACAGTGCATAAATAAGGAGTGCACTCAATTATTTAAGACAAAAGAAAAACAAAGCAGACATATGGAAAACATCTTCGCTCCAAACAAGCAAATAAAGCAAGAAAGTTGCAGAACAGATGACAGAACAGGTGGCAGAACAACAGAAAAATACGTAAAACTACAAAGAATATGAAATATTTCTGCCTGATACTAATTTTTTAGTGGTGTTTCAGACTCTAAAAAGACCAGCTGTTATTATTTTCTCATTATTACTTAAATAAACAAATAAAAATATAACATTAATAATAATAAAAAATTGGGAAAAAAATAGAGAAATACAGATTTAAATAATATAAAATAAAATAATAATAGAAAAATGTTTAAGAGATTGTAACATTTTACTATTATTAATAATAGTAATAATTATTATTATTCAAAAACATTTTTTTAATAACTTAAAAATATAATCATTCATTCATTCATTCATTCATATTCATATTTATTTATTCTCTAAATAAAAAAATCGTAAACAATTTTTTTCTATTATTATTATGCTTATTTTGTCTCTCTTTTTTAAATAATTTAGTGTTTTTTCAGTCATTTTGTGTCCTTTTTTGTAATTTTGTGTCTTTTTTAAAATAATTTTGTGTCTTTTTTAAAATAATTTTGTGTCTTTTTTAAAATAATTGTGCGTCTTTTTTGGTAATTCTGTGTATTTTTTGGTCATTTTGTGTCTTTTTTAAGTAATTTAGTGTTTTTTCAGTCATTTTGTGTCTTTTTTAAAATGATTGTGTGTCTTTTTCTGTCATTTTGTGTCTTTTTGGGGTCATTTTGTGTCTTTTTTAAATAATTTTGTGTCTTTTTTTGGTCATTTTCTGTGTCTTTTTTAAGTAATTTAATGGGGTTTTTTGTCATTTTGTGTATTTTGTGTTTTCTTTTTTGTGTGTCCGGCTTTAGCCGCTCTCTGGTTACCTGTCAAGGCTGTCGGTGCTGTGCTCGGCGCTCTGGTAGGCTCCTCTCCAGCTCTCCCTGCCCGCCTCCCCCTCGCTGCCTGGGGGGAAGAGCTCCTCCAGGCTCTCCCCGGCCTCCAGCTCCTCCTCCAGCGAGCCGCTCTCCGCCCTCGTCCTGCTCGAGGACGGCGAGGCCTCGGCCGAGTCCGCCAAGGTGTCGATGTCCGTCTCCAGGACGGTGACGGGCAGCGCGAAGCACGGCAGCTCGCTGCTGATTGGCTCCAGCTCCGCTCGGAGCCCCTCGTCCTCCTGGAAGTCGTCGATGTCCGTCTCCAGGGGGACGTCCAGGTCGGCGTCCAGGCTGTGGACGGGACTCGGGCTGAGCGTCGTCTCCGACTCTGTTCCGGGTTCTTGGATCTTCTGGGGCTCGATGCTCTGGAAGCCTCTGTCCATACGGAGCTGCTGCTGCTGCTGCTGGTCGTAGTCGGTGCAGAAGAAGGATTCAGGAGGGAGAACCGGTCCCACGCCTCCGTTTTCTACCACGGGTGGACGACTCGAGTCGCTATGAACTCTGGGAGACGGGGCTCTTTCCCACTCGGCTCCTGGTCGCATGTTGGGTTTCTCTTTGTGAGGTTTCACTGTCACTCTGTCCTGGTCGGAGCTGATAAAACTGCAGAAACACAGACGAACATTATTATGATTATGAAGTGTTTATTTGAAAATGTATTCAAAAATTTTCAGTTTTTCAAAATAAAACTAGTTTTCTCAAAATAGAAACTGACTTTTGAAACTGAAACTGATTATTTTAAGATAATGACTTATTATTTTGAGCTAACAAGTCTTTATTTTGAAAAACTGACTCATTATTTTGAGAAAACAAGTCTTTACTTTGAGATACTCAGCTTCTTTTTTGAGATTGTGAAGTGTTTATTTTGAAAAACTGAAAATACTGAAAAAATGAGTCAGTTTTTCAAAATAAAACTTGTTTTCTCAAAATAGAAACTGACTGATTATTTTAAGATAAGACTCCTTATTTTGAGTTAACAAGTCTTTATTTTGAAAAACTGACTCATTATTTTGAGAAAACAAGTCTTTACTTTGAGATGCTAAGCTTCTTTTTTGAGATTGTGAAGTGTTTATTTTGAAAAACTGACTCAATATAATAATCAGTCATTTTCTCAAAATATTGAGTCAGTTTTTCAAAATAAAACTTGTTTTCTCAAAATAGAAACTGATTATTTTAAGATAAGACTCATTATTTTGAGTTAACAAGTCATTATTTTGAGATACTAACTAATTATTTTGAGAAAACAATTATTTATTTATTTTGAGATACTAAGTTACTTTCACCAAAATAAATGATATTGAACATTTGGGAATTTTATTGTGACTAAAAAAATGGACATATCTGAGTACCATAAAACATCACATGCACTGTAAAACTTTTCATTATAAGTTTACAGTAATTAACTGGCAGCAGCTTTGCAAAAAAGTAGTTTTTTAAATTTGAAATATTAGACAAAAAATTAACAGTTCCCACTAACCAGATTTGGTAAATAAACATTAAAAAACTTCAATAAATCTTGTACTTTAGCGCGCTGCTCACCTGCTCACACTGTTCTCCGTTGGAGGAGGTGGAGGGAGAGACGATAAGACCTCCACCCTCTCCTGCTGTCCATACGGGCCCCTCAGCTCCCTCTCCTTCTGGGGCGGGGCCACCGGTCTGAAGGCCCTCCTGGAGAACATGGGACTGGGCGGAGCCACGGTGAAGCCCTGCTCCTGAAACTGAACCGGATTCTGATTGGACGAGGCCTGAGAAAAGGGACGTTCCTGCATCTGTGGTTGATTCTGATTGGACGAGGCGTGGTTCACTTCCTGGTTGTGGCTGCAGCTGCAGCGCGGGCAGCCCTCGGACGCGTCAGGCCTCTCCGGAGGAAGACTGTAGGAGCGCTGTCTGGACGTCTCAGATGGAGGGACGCAGGAGGAATAGTGTCCTCCTGCTGTGTCGAAGGGTGGAGGCGTGGAGTGAGACGAAGAGGAGGAGGAGGAGGAGGAGAAGAGGGTGTGGTGGGACGCTCGCCGGCGGTGGAACTGCTCCCACTTTGGGGGCGGCGGTCTAGGCGGAGGAGGCGTCTTCTTCCTGTTTGGCCGGGCGGCGTTGACAGCTCCTCCTCCCCTGACTCCGCCCGCTCCTTCCTCCACCTCGCTCAGCGTCTGGCTGGTCGCCACGGAGACGGACGGCGACCAGCGGTGGCTGCTGTCGAAGCGGAGGTCGTTTTCGGACATGGCTCGTCCTCGGAGCGAGAGAGGAGCCGGCGGCGGAGGGAACCCGTACCCGTTACGGTCCTCGTCAGACGGTCTGTGGCTCCATCGGCCCTGATGGTGCTGATGGTTTATGTTCTCCGCAGGTCGGGACTCTCGTCTCCAGCTGGAGTAGTCCCTGTGGTGGAGATTAAAGAGACAGAGGAGTCACATTGTTAATTCAAAACACAAACAGTTGAGTCTTTATTTTGAAAAACTGACTCATAACTTTGAGACAAATTCATTATTTTGAGAAACTAACTCATTATTTTGGAAAACAAGCCTTTATTTTGGAAAACTGACTCATTATTTTCAGATAGTGACTCATTATTTTTGAGATAACGAGTCAACATTTTTAGAATCAGTCATTTTCTCAAAATATGGAGTCAGTTTTCAAAATAAAGGCTTGTTTTCTCAAAATAGAAACTGACTGATGATTTTAAGATACTAACTCATTATTTTGAGAAAACACGTCGTTATTTTGAGATAAATCATTATTTTGAGAAAAGTTATTTATTTTGAGATTCTGACACATTATTTTGAGAAAACAATAATTTATTTTGAGATACCAAGTTACTTTGAGAAAACAAGCCTTTATTTTGAAAAACAAACTCAATATTTTGAGAAAAAAAGTCATTTTGTTATATTAACTCATTATTTAAAAGTTAAGAAGAGAAAAGTTATTTATTTTGAGATACTGACACATTATTTTGAGAAAACAAGTAATTATTTTGTGATATTAACTCATTATTTTGTGATATCGATTTTCTGCTAAATTTTCAGATACTGACTCATTATTTAATTTAAGTTTATCATTATGACTTACAGGACCTTTTATTCCTTTGGCAGAAAAGGGTTCCATACTTGAAGGATGTGCGGCGGAAATTTCCATGTTATGAAACATGAACAGAGTCGGAGAAAGTGGCCAAATTACAGTAAATGTTTCCTTTTTGCATTCCAGACTCTCTGGACTGTTTCTGTCTCGGGTCAGATATGAGTAGAGGCCTTTTTATAAGTCATGCATGTCCTAAACTCCCCTTCTCTACCGCCGAACATACAGAAATCACCAACCAACCACATATCATTATGGGCACATTTTAAGAATGGATGATTGCACCGCACACTTAGAGCTCATTACAGTCAAATCACAGCCAGGCATGACTGAGTGGGATTTCCGCCCCGTCAGTGCACAATGGGCTGACCCCACCTAAAGTCCACAGAGACTCACTTAGAGACAAACGAGATGGAGGGAGTGTGTGTGCACCATGACAGAAAGGAATAGAAATTATTGTTGGACTAAAGGGAAAAAAAAGACACAGAATGGCCAAAAAATAAAAATAACTAAAAAAGGCACAACAACAGACACAAAATAACCAAAAAAGACACAAAATGACTAAAAAAAAGACACAAAATTACCAAAAAAAGGCACGAAAAGACACAAAATTACCAAAATAGACAAAACAAAAGACACAAAATTAACAAAATTGTTACGCTAAACACACAAGTCAAATAAAATAGAGTCACACTAGAATAAAAACCAGAGTTGGATGACAGGATCACACACAATCACAAGATCCCATTTATGTTGGTTTTTCTTTGTTTCTTTTTGATTCAAAATGTTGATCCAGTAAGTCAGAATAAAAAATCAATCATTATTAGGTCATATAGGTGAGGTTGTGCTGAAAAAGTTTGACAAACATGCCATTTAAACATTTTTTAAGTGGTGTATACAGGCAAGATGACAAGGATTCAGAAATGGACGAAATAGCCCAAAAAGACTCCATAGAGTTAAAGGAAGCGGCTCACCTCTCAGTCAGGCTGTACTTCCTGTTGAGCTTGGTCGTTTCCTGTTGCCGGGCGGGATACATCTGTGGAAGACATTTAGAGGCGGTTAATAACACCGGAGGAATGAAGGAAGGCTTCAATCTGGTGCTGGTCAGCAATCGTCCCTGCTGAAGGGAAGTGGGTGTGTTACTCCACCCGGCCGTATATTGTAATGGTGATAAGGTTAATTGGGGTGGAGGTATTTTCTTATGTCAAAAACCTTCCATCCATCCATTATATTTTTCAGTTTATCCAAACTTGGGTCCAGCTGACATTGGGCGAGAGGCGGGGTACACCCTGGACAGGTCACCGGGCAGACACATAGAGACAGACAGCCATTCATGCTCTCATTCACTCCTACGGGGAATTTATCTTGCTGCATGGATAGATGATTTCACTTGACAAGATTTCTTAAATTACGATTTTTAAATCTAGAAATAAGCATGTTGAACACTTAAAATAAGAAATTAACTATGAACAACTTTGTCTGGAAAAATAAACTGAACAAAGCGTAAGATTTAAAAAATAAAAAATAAACCGTTTACTCTATCCAAATACTGTAAATACATTAAATTCTGCACTCCTCAGCGCAGCTGTAGAGCCATGAATGACTCGGCTGAAGCCAACAGTCACATGACAAAAATTCGGAGAATTTTTGACTGAACTGCAGGCTGTTTACACAGCCGAGAGGAGAGGACAGGAGAGGTTAGCAGTAGAGGCTGTAAAAATGTGAATAGTCCAATATGTATAACTAACAAATATTTTTCCATTATAAATAATATAACACTGAAAAATTTGTATTTTCATTTTTTATGTAAAATTGTGTTGTTGCTTTTACAATTTAAGGCATTATTACTGTGTTATACTGCACAAAGAGGCCAAAAACAAGCAAAAAACTACTGAAACTTCTTGGGATTCCGAGGGTTAAATATTGGTTTGCCCACACTGAAAAAATTGGAGTGACATTTACTTAAAAAAAGCTAGGCAAGTTTTTCCACACAGAAAGTGTTTGTAATCTTTACTCAGGCTGTTTCTAAGTAATATTTATTTAATAGAACCATTTATTTTTTTAATGAAAAATACATTTTACTTGGAAATATCAACTAATTAAGCCAATGAACTGGATTAGTGAATATTACTTGGAATGAATGATTCAATTTACATACAAAACTGAGGACACATAATAACAAACAATCACTAAGTAATGCACTACATGAAAAACTGCTATTTCAAAGTAAAAGCACTGAATTCATATTTTGTTGTAGAATTTATATAGATGATTGAAATAATAATTACAGGGCCAAAAAAAATCTCTTTTTTTTCAGTGCAGATGTTGTGGTTGTTGACTTAAGAGTATTTTGTCAAAACTGCCATTTCAATTGAAGAATTAACTTAAATTGTATAACGTGTTGATAAGTGCTACAGTTACACTGCAGCTTTTTTTAAAATATCTAAATCACCAGAGTTCCTACTAAAACAAGTTGATGTTGACAGATAGATAAAGTAAAAACCCCCAGCAAGAATTAAAGTGAGGGATTGAGAAAGACTATAAAAGTGTCTTTTGTTGCTGAAATAATGTTCATTATGGCTACAACACAGGAAACGCCCACACAAAGCGTTCGACCTGGTTTATTACCACCAGTGGAATGCTGAAAGAACTCATTGCACTCTCATTACTGCTCAGAGATACAGCAGCCAAGAGATAGCTGCACAAACACACCGCTGGGGTCCACACACACACACACACACACACACACACACACACACACACACACACACACACACACACACACACACACACACACACCTACTGGTGTTCATACATCATGGGGACCCGAGTTTTAATGATCACTTGTGGGGACCACCCTTTCTAGAGGTTGTTGAGTAAACTTGCCACAGCTTAGTTAATGATGATGAAATGATGACGTGATGTTTTAACCAGACTTTATGGGGACATCCGGAAAAACCAGTAAACATGCTTTCAGGCTACATCATTTACAAGTATTAGCATATTTCACACAGATTGTTTGGTGACTAATGAGGACTACTTTTACATAAAACAATGAAAATTAGATACTTTTATAAGAAGTCAATTCTATAATTATGGCATTTGCAAAAAAAGTAAATAACATTAAGGACAAAAATAATATTGAGCAGAGACAGTTCAAATGATGTTGAACTCTCCGCAATAAGAGTTGTATTCCCTGCCTGGCCCAACACACACACACACACACACACACATTCCTGTGCAGAGGTATTTTCTGACTGTCTGCAATGCAAATCTGAACATTCAGATGGTATTTTTGTTGGAATGGTGGGATGAGAATTTAACATATTTGGCCGTCACTTGCTGTCGACAGAGCATAAAATCTAGAAAATGGTAACAACTGATAAGTTTGTGATAATAAACTCCTCGAACCACGAGAACCTGCGCGGCCCCTCTGCCCTTAAATGTGTCGTCTCGTGAGCTTTGAAGAGGCATTAAGTTATTTATAACTCTTTTTGGGGGTCTTGTCTATTCCTTTAAGTGGAAATTGAACAGAAACACCTGGTTAAGAAGAAGTTTATCACAACACATACACACGATTTAAAGAGGTGCTTTTGCCTGCTTCTTTGTGGAGAAACTGGCTTTACTGGTGTGAAAAACTCCTGAATATTCCTCTGGATGGAGGGATGGATGGATGGATGGATTTGATAAATGGATGGATGGATGGATTTGATAAATGGATGGATGGATGGATGGATGGATGGATGGATGGATGGATGGATGGGTAGATGGATGGATGGATGGATTTGATAAATGGGTGGATGGATGGATGGATGGATGGATGGATGGATGGATGGATGGATGGGTAGATGGATGGATGATGGATGGATGGATGGATGGATGGATGGATGGATGGATGGATGGATGGATTTGATAAATGGAAGGATGGATGGATGGATTTGATGGATGGATGGATGGATGGATGGATGGATCAACTTTCTGATAAGTTGACAAAAACCAATACCAAATACCAATATAGTATTGGTGTTAGTCGACTAACAATTTATTTAGTTGAAGGCGGCCGTAGTAAAACACATTCTGAATTCATTAATCAAGTTTCATAAATAAATGTGCTTTATTTTGAGTATAATGATCATTATGTACACTCACATTTACATTTAAAGTCCTTTGAGAAAAATGCATGGAGGTTTGGATTTAATGTTGATGTAATAAGGTGGGACGTCAAAAACAAGAAGCTTATCTAACAGTCTAATTTTGCCAACAGCGATTCAATTGAACTGAATTATTTCCCAACATTTTTTAAAAACACAGCTGGGCTTCTCAAATGAGAGCCCACTGAGTGACAGGCCACAAATAATAATAACAATCCTAATAATAGTGGCCGGTTACGTTTCTGTATTTTCACATTCTGTTTCCTTTCGCTGTCCAAACACACACACACACACACACACACACACACACACACACACACACACACACACACACACACACACACACTGGAGAATGAAAGCAAACAACTTAATGAATAAATCTGAATTCCTCATTTAATTTAAAATGGGAACCGTGTGTTTGAATTTCACATTAAAGCTTGGCTTCCACACCGTACATGTACACCCTGATATGTATGAGCTGTATGTCTTATCACGGCCTGGCCAGAACATCTGTTACCATTAAAAATATTGGACATCATCAGTGAAACAAGAACTCAATGCATGGGGGTTATCGTTGTGGCACCAACCCAACAACCTCTCATTTGAAAAGGATCCAGGGTTCAAGGCTCCCCCGAGGCCTCAGCACACCACACGAAAACAACAAAAAAAGCATCCGTTTGAACCAAATATCTACATTAAGCCAAAAGCAAATGTCAGTCGGGCTTTGCTCAGTGTGAAAGGATGAGCTTACTAATAGGTTGGAGTTCACAAGAGTGTTAGAAGTTCAGACGAGGGGCTGCACCCCCCTCCAAGACACTCGAATCACTTTGTGGTAAAAGATGTAAACCAAAGCTGCTATTATCGCTAACACAAGTGTCCGCCACTGTTGCCCAATCTCCCTCCAGCTCCGCGAGCTATTCGACTTTTCAATGAGAATTTCAGACTCCGACCGCATGCAGGATGCGAGGTTCGACTTCAAACCAACCGTTCAACCACGGAGGACTTGGAGCGAGTGGCCACTTACGGCTCCAACATCCAAAGTGTGGCCACTCGATCCCTTTTTTCTGGTGCTGGGTTTAAAGAACCAAGATAGTTTTCAGTCTCCAGTGGTCATTTCAGCTCGGGCCAAAACCACAGTCTGATTTCAGCGAGCTATAAAGTTTATCTTTGACTCTGAAAGGCGTTACTTGGTTTCAGTGCTGCTGGGAGACAGGCTGTTATTCAGCTCAGGAAGCCTGCTGCTGGAAATCTGTTTGGCCTGTAAACATACGTGTTAATGGATGCATTTACAACTGCTAATGTGTTTATATATTAACTGGATTTATGAATTGAAAAATCTAGTGCTGAGCTGATTAGTCAACTAATTGTTGTTTTGCTCTTAATTGATGATTTCTTGTGTCAATTAGTCAATTTTTAATGCTTTTTTTCAGGCTGAATGACTTCCTTCCAAGAAACTGATGAGCAGATCTTTGGTCAACACAAGATTTAAGTCATGCTTTATTCTTCGTGGAAAAGAGATTTGTAGATTAAATCAACTATTGAACTAAATCGTGTGAGTGGTAGTTGACTAGGAATTCCCTTAGTTGAAAATTGCTCTTGAAAAATCTAGTTTTTAGGTCTTATGAATGTTGTTTCAATATAGAAATGACTTTATTTGTAATTATTTGCAGACCAAGTTTCTTTTCTCCATTACAATACAATTTTATGTACGTGAAAATATTTTGTATACATAGATATGTCCAAATGTCATCTTGAAAAGAAACAAATGTACAAATTATTTTCCCACGTTCCCCTCCCCAACCCGAACCCAGATGATTCATGATATTTAGACATATGTTGAAGAAGAAGAAATCATTTTAATTCATTGTTACCAGTATTATCAGTATTGTTGATTATGATGATTTGGTTGCAGGGCATCTAGACCAGTGTTTTACAGTTTAACTATTAAGGTATTAAATTTACCTTAAAAGAGACATTTTGATATAAAAGTCAAAGTGAAGACCAGCAACACAATGTCCCAGAAACTTCAGAAAGTTAAAAAATTGTGGACGCAGCACCCCCAATTCTGACGCTGGACATTTGGGGGAGTTCCAGATGCTGTTCGACCAGCATCGCCTAGTAAAAAACAAAGGGCACTCAGAGAGTTCCCACACTCTCTCCTAATGTTGATGAAAGTGAAAAATAATTGTTGTATCCCTTCGTGATTTGGATCCAAACTTTAATGGGTTGTTTTTTGGACCATAATACACCGTTCCACCAAGTTTCATGAAAATCAGGCTGATAGTTTTCCATAATCCTGCTGACAAATAGACAAAGAAACCAACAAACTGAACCAAAATCATAACCTCATTGGCTGGTTTTCCCATTATTCTGAGTGATAAACAGGTACCTATAGCATGTTCTTTATGTTTGGCCCACTTCTCAGTGACTGATACTTCAACTCACCCCAGATCACTATCATCCAATATTTCAGGCCATATTTTACTCTTTCTGTCTATAAACCTGCCAAAGGCAAGTTTATAATCCAGATCCAGGGACAGCAGACTCTACTGAGAGCTAACCTGGCAACCCCTGACTCCTTCATGACCCGTATAAAGGCAGTATGTCTTTCATCAATGTGGAAAACAGAATGTGGCCTTTTTATGTTGTGTGTTCATGGACATGTTTTGATGCATTTTTCTTTTCTTACCTCTGTAGGCGTGTAGCTCCTCGCTGTGTATCCCTGGTGAAGAGGCTGCTGGTTCCCCAGTGACTGGGAAGGGGTGCTGACAGGATAAAAAGCCGACCGTGGGCCTTGGTTCTGGATTTGGTTGTGGGAGAAGGCCTGAGGCTTTGGGGGGAAGTTGTGTTGGAAGTCTTGATTTCTTTCTTTGTTGCTATAAAACTCCTGATGTGAGCTGAGCTGAGCATCTTCTTCTCTTGCTCTCTCAAGTTCTTTCTCTCTCTCTATTTTGAGACGTTCTTTCTCTCTGGCTCTTTCCATCTCTTTTTCTCGCTCCAACTCAAGTTCCCTCTCTCTCTCCTTCTCCCACTGCCTCACCCTCTCCTCTCGTTCCCTCTCCCGCTGAAGTCTTGCCCTCTCCATTTCTAACTCCCTCTCCCTTTCTCTCAACCTCTCTTCCCTCTCTCGTTCTCTTGCCCTCTCCTCCCTCTCCCTCGCTTGCTCCCTCTCCCTCTGCCTCTCCCTGCTGGTGCTAACCGACAGCCTCCTGGCTTCCACAGTGTTTGGAAGGAGGGCGCTTTCCTGCTGAAGCCCCCCTTGATAGGAGTACCTCCTTTGGGATGGGTACTGACCAAGCTCCCCTCCTTGGGGATCTGGATAGTTGGGTGGTTTTCTCTGCCTACGACTTGACAGATTTGAGACATTTGGTCCAGGCATACCCTTGCTTGTCTCCTCGAAAAACTTCATCCTATCTGCAAACGGTAGGATATCAGACTCCTCCATTCGAGAACAGGAAGAGGAGCGACTGTATGAGGAAGAGGATGAGGGGGTGAAGGCACAAACCCCGTGCCGAGACCCCGAGACTCCCAAAACCTTTTCACCCGTACCCCGTCGCTCCGGTTCGGGTTCAGGTTGGAGTTTATGCTCGGGGGTCCAACGCCAGCGGCGGGCTTTGCCAGCAGGAGCTGGTTCCTCTATGACTCGGATACCGACACCAAAACTGGGCAATCCTGGATCAAGAATCTGGACAGACCTGGATAGGTTGTTGTTTTGAGTGTGGGTTGTTGACTGAGTCTGCAAGTGGTTTGATTCGGTTGAGGTGGTTGATTTCTCGACTGGTGCTGGGGTGCTGGCATCTTTGGGACTAACAGATGGTGCAAATGCAACTTTGGTACTCCTCTCCTGGGACGGCAGCACTGGGTCTGCATCCTCGTCCTCATTGAGGTCTGGACCCTCTTCCTCCTGGACAGTTTCCCCACTACAGAGCAACCCTCCTGGGCCACGGCTACTCTGAAGCTGGGCTTTTTTCCTCTGGATCTCATTGCGGAGGTTGGTAGCAAACCGCTCGCTACGACGCCGGTTCCGGCGATGGTTTCTGGACTTCTTCATGTTCGCCTCTCCTGCAACAGCCTCCTCATTTTTACCTCCGGTTACTACTCTATCTACTGCTCTCTGCTCCTCTAGTAAAGTGTCAACACTGGCAGCAGCGCTAAGAGGCTGAAAGTCTCTCTCCAGAATCTGGTCGGCGCTCAACCTCGCCTGGGTCAACGAGCCAGTGGGATCCCCTGGAACACTCACAGAACGACCCCAAGGGTGGTGATGGTCCATTGGTGGAAGGCACCCTCCATTCACACCCGTCCCTTCCGGCCTCTCACTTGAATCCCCATCATCATCATCCCCTTCCAAGAAGACAGATCCTGGGGTTGAGCAACGGCTGCCTCCCCATTTATTTGACGGTGCTGGGAGGTGGTTCTGGTTCTGAGAAGCTTCTTGGTCCTCCTTTGCGGGCTGGAGGGACGATTGGGACCACTGGCTGCTACAAGGGGACAGGGATGCATCAGAAGTGTTTGATGAATTGTGAGGCTCCAATGAAGAGTCATCACTGTTAAACTGCAATAACTGAAGTTGCGTAGCAAGGAGCTTATCGGGGGCGCTGTGACGGTGGAGCCTCGTAGACGAGTGCTTGGTCTGGGAGCGCATGATATGAGACTGCTCCTGAACCTCCAAGGAGGATTCTGCAGGTAAGGAGCAAGGACGAGAGGAGGTGACAGGAACGAGGGAGGCTGACGCTTGGTCAGAGAGGTGATCTGCAGTGGTCTCCGAACTGTAGTCTTTATTTGCACTAGCATCACATCGGATATGTCTAACGTCTTCAGTCTGTCTTTGGATGTAGTGTGAGTCTACGGAATCTGTTTTGAAATTCCCAGTTTTGTCGCCTTCTTCCGGTGCAGCGAAGCCGTTATGAATTCCTGATTCAACATTAAGAGAGGGCTTGTTTTCGTCGTGGTAAAAAGAGACAATGGAATTTTCAATCGGAGCGGAGACGCAACATTTGTTGGCGACATTAGGGCGACTACGGGTTGCCCTAAAACTGTCCTTCCTGGTCGGAGGCTGAGGAGGGTTCATCTTTCTCTCTGCTCCTCCTTCTCCATTCCTTATGATCTCAAAGTCTCCTCCCCTCCGTTCCTCCTCGTAACAACACGAGGAAGGCCTCTCTTTTAACTGAACAGGCCTTGGTCTCGGCCTGGTCAGTGACCTGGATTTCAATACAATAAGCTGCATCTCATCGGGGGCCTCGCCAGATGAACTCCCCAGGGTTGGGGTGTCACCAGCGGGGTAGCCTCGGCAAGCCGGCCCCAGGCTCTGGAGCAGGTTATCCATGGAGCAGGCCTCACCGGGCCTTAGCGGCACTGTGGCGTAGTCGGACGTGTTGGAGCTGGCGGAGAACGAGCTGTAGGCCGAGTCTCTCTTGTTGTTGAAGAGGGCGGGATCGACGGGGGAATTGTGGGAGTCGGAGTACGGCTGTGTGGTGGGTGTCGGCGTGTCCAAGCTCTCCATGGAGCCCAGGGAACTGCTTCGGTCGGTGGAGGAGTAAGGTCTGGACAGCTGACCCCACTGCAAGGATAAGTCACTGCAAAGACAAGAAGACAAAGAAGATCATTAGAAACCAATCTCCAGATAAAAGAGAGACAACTGTCAATGTTACGTTGTATCCAGATACGATACTCATTTTCAAAAGTATCGATACCGAAGCAGAGAAAAGTCGACCTGCAACCAAACAGCAACACACACACACACACCCGACTCTACCGTCTGTGTTTGACCAACAACGAAAAAAATATGATGCCAAGTCCCAAGAAGCGAGAGTGCAGAATAGAGGACAATGCACTTTCTGAACACTGTGTGATTGAATAATTCTGTGCAATTTTCAGTTTCAGACTTTTTTTTTAACAGGTGCAGCTGCTGAGGATACAGCATAAGCATTTCAACAGTGTAATGTTCATGTTAACTGGTTTGGCTAGGGTCATTTAGTTTATTGTTGTTTGTAAAGCATAGCCAAGGAAGGAACACTTAAGTTAAGAAAATTTTAGTATCGTGACAACCCTACAATGTTCTCAGACATGATGAATGCTAAATAAAAACACTTTAAAAACCACAAGTCATCTTTAATTTTCAAGTGGCAAGTTTCGATTCTCCCCGGAGACATTTACAGTATATTATTTTGTAATACTGCACAGTTTGAACTGTGCAGCTGGGGAATCTGTTTTCTATCAGTCCTGAGCTGAAGATCCACAGCAGCCCCATGTGTTTGCAAAGACCCTCGGAGGAAGCCTCTTAAGGCGGAGAGGGATTTCCTCCTCATCAACTCCAACTGCCTGGAGTCAGAGTCTCTCAGTCATCCCCTTGATTCTTCTCTTCCTCTTTCATTCCTTACTTCCTCCTGTGAATTCTTCCAGTCCCATCTCCTTTAAATCAAATGTGGATTCAATCCAAGATGGCCCCTTTTTAAAAAACCTACTTATTTAGATTTGATTGACATTAGGGGTGGGCGATATGGCCCAAAAAAATTATCACAATATTTCAGGGCATTTTTTGCGATAACGATATTCTTGACAATATTAAAAAATACTGAAAAATATAAAGAAAATATGTTTTTTTTAGTCTGTATAAATAAATAAAAAACATAGAACAAAATAAAAAATCATAAATCTAAAATGTAGTGTAAAGTGCGAATCTCAACAGTTGCCAAATACAACATTTTTTATTCTTGTCTCTTGAGTATTAGCAAAAACTGTAATTTAGACTGAATATTCCCGTTATTTTTATTGTAATTGTGTCATTCATTCACACATCATGGTATTTCTCCATTAACTTTACACGAAAATGTTATATTTTTTGCAGCAAAACTGGGTGTTTCCTACAGTTTATGACAGTAAAAGTAAAAGTTTTGTGCTATTCTTTGATTTACCGTCTACTACGGTGATATACAAATTTTAATTTTACGCCCTATTTCTGATGTAGTTTGACAGTGTTTTATTATAATTTCTACAAACATTTTTTACAGTGTAGATATACTTTCAGTAGGTTGAAATGTGACGTTAGTGCAGCACATGAGACACTGGAGCCGCCACAGTCTAGGTCATTAATGGGAACCCTTACGTCACTATGGCAACAAGTAGAAATGTTGACAATATCATGATATGCATTTTTTTTTACCCATAAAAGAAAAAATACCGGTATAATTGTAAATGATACAATATGGCACACCCCTAACAAATGTGTTTCCTTTAATTGGATAGTAAGTCAGTTAAACTTTGCACTGATTATATGATATGCACTAACTAGGGGTGTCTAATTAGACTTTTAATATTAATTCATTTAAACATTTGTCTTCAGCACTGACAGCTAGGTCATCATCAGACTATTGAGTCTGGAGTCATGTACATTTTCAAATTCCTCTTTAAAAGCTAAGCCACATTGCATTTAAACAGTTTATTGTTGATTGATCACCAATACTGCTTTAAATGTGATAATTATATCAGACTTTCAAACTGCCATTATGTCTGGTGCATTCACTCTGTTAATATGCATGTGGCTTACTTTTTATTTTTTTGTTTATTTTTGACAAACTGGTTTCTTTCCTCTATTATTATTATTATTATTATTATTATTATTATTATCATCATCATTATTATTATTATAGTTCTTATTTTTATGTTTTATTATTATTATATTTTATTTATTTACATTATTATTATTATTATTATTATTTTGTATGCATATATGTGCATTTATTGACCGAACTATCTTTTAGCATTTAATGTTAATGTTAATAAATATTTTATACAGATCACTATCAATACTTTGCTTGAATGTTGATCTATATTAAGTGTCTGTCAATTATTTTTTTCTTTTAAGAAGGTTTTATGTATCTAACTGTATTGTAATTGTAAAACTGTAAAATCAAGCATCATAATGTATGTTTTAATAAAACAAATCTTCATATATATATTTAAAAAAAAATTGAAATTGTGACACCTGTAGTTCTACCAAATATTCTGTTTATACAGCACCATATTACAAATGTGGGCTTTAAAATCTTTACAACATGACACCTGTTATCCTGGAAGACTTAATTCAGGTAATTCAGATATGGAAAGACTATTTAAAAACCCTTTAAACCTCAGAAGAGAAACACCATACAACCACAGTGTCCCTGGTGTGAATCTGACCCTTCTACTTCTAACAGTCCAATAACTGGCCAAAAATGCCTGAAAAATCCAGGAGGTGGGAGCTTGGTTGAACTCCAATCCATAAAGGCTGCAACAAAAATGTCACTTTCATTTTATTGTGGTATTTCTTCTCTCTATAAAGAAGAGAGAGTGGTCACTCACCCTTTTATATTTCTTTGCTGTCTTATTGGAACAATAGGGAAAGTTGCCAAGCAGTCCGAGGAGAGAGACATTTCTCAAAGAGGCTTTGATCTCAAACCAGTATGTGGAAACAACCAGCAGACTGGCCTCGGGCTGTTTCTGTGGTATTTATGGTTTACAATCCCTGCAAAGATCTGGAGAGCGACTGCTTTTGTTCCTCTTATAAAGTACTTTACCACAACTCGCTCATATCATAATATGATTATCTGCTTATGTAGACAAATATTTTACTGGTCTGCAAAAAAGTGTGTTTTTATGTGGTGACTGTTTAGGCACCAGGTCAGGGGTCTCAAACTTGCGGCCCGTGGACCAATTGCGGCCCTCGTGATGATATTTTGTGGCCCCCACCTTGATATGAAAGTTTAATGTGAGTTTTATATGAATGGCACTTTATCGTGTTGTGTGTGGAAGGTCCCTTTAATTACTTTTCTTTGGAAATTTTGTGTCTTTTTAAAATAATTGTGTGTCTTTTTTGGTAATTCTGTGACTTTTTTGTCATTTTGTGTCTTTTTTAAGTAATTTAGGGTTTTTTTCTGTCATTTTGTGTCTTTTTTTGGGTAATTTTGTGTTTTTTTTTAATAATTGTGTGTCTCTTTAATAATTTTGTGTCTTTTTTTGTCATTTTGTTTCTTTTTTAAGTAATTTAGTTTTTTTCTGTCATTTTGTGTAATTTTTGGTCATTTTGTGTCTTTCTTTGGACCAAAATTACCGAAAAAGACACGAAAAAAACGAAAAAAAGATACAAAATTATTTTAAAAAGACACAAAATTACCAAAAATCTAATTAAAGGGACCTTCCACACACAACACGGTAAAGTGCCATTCATATAAAACTCACATTAAACTTTCATATCAAGGTGAGGGCCACAAAATATCGTCACGAGGGCCGCAATTGGCCCACGGGTCGCGAGTTTGAGACCCCTGCTCTAGATACTAATATTCCAGTATATAAATGGAGTACTGGGCATATTATAAAGCCTAGTTTTTAATGCGTACCATGCTGTAATGGGAACTAGAAGGTGACAGGGTTCATGTGTGATGCACAGGAAGTGCTTGAGAAAGGTTAAAGAGCTGCTACATGATTTTTATGTTGTGCAAAAATGACTGGGAAACATCAGTTGCCTGGAAAAAAAACATTCAGAAGTCTTGTAACTAAGGGAGAGGACATCCAGACAAGTGGGGGGAAAAGTTATCTGCATGAGAAAACTGTCTTTGAAGGAAGTGAGCCATGAATGAGAAAAGAAGAGGCGGCTGTATGGATGTGACCTGGGTGACAGAGACAGGAAATGAGACGGGACCTGGACAGGAAATGACCGACACTCCTGTCCAATCAGACGGCAGCCTGGAACATGTGAGTCTATGGGGCTGACACGGATAAAACAGCACTAATACTGGATCATGAACATGGTGCAGCTCATAGCAAAAATCCAAGAGCATTGAATGCATATTTTCTTTGACCCTTTATAACATATACAATCTAAAGTCACTGTTTAATATGAATTTATAATCTATTTGAAAAATTTTAATTTCAGTACCGTAACACACTTTTAACTCTATGGAGTCTTGGACTATTTTGCTATTTTACTTTAGTTATTTTGTGTCTTTTTTTTGTCATTTTGTGTCTTTTTTGAGTCTTTTTTGATCATTTTGTGTCCGTAGTTTCTTTATTTTTAAACATATTTATGATTCACAAATTCATTATCTTAATGCGTCCAGATAAAAATGTCATGATTTCCCCACACTAATATACAATAAATATTTAATAAACTTTATAAAAATAATATGCATTTGTTTAAAAAATTATAATTTAACAGAATATAATCAAACATAATGGTTTTTAACAAAGTCTGAATGAAAATTGATGAGAAAAAATGGTTAAATGTTACGGTAATGATAGAATTGTTTGCATTAAAATATGTGTATATTTTAATAAAATACATTTTGGGGATACCAGCTACCCTTGAGCATATTTGAGTGGTTGCCAAAGAAAAAAAAAAAACTTTCATTGTTTTTATTTCTATTTAAAAATGTGTTACAGTAATGAATTTTGCTCAGTGTCTCAAAAATATTAAAAATAGATTATACATTCATATTAATCAGTGACTTTAGGTTGTATTTGTTTATAAAGGTTAAAAAAAAATATGTATTCAATGCTCTTGGATGTTTGCTATGAGCTGCACTATGTTTATGGGAATCAACCAAAAGCTCAAAATCTGATGCTTTTCTGTCCTCTTTTATATTTTGTTTTCCATAAAAACACAAACTGTACAAAATGTCCCTCTCTATCACACAAACACCGTTTATTGAATGTCTTCCTCTCTTTGTCCACAAGTTCTGGGAGTCACATGCTATTGTCCAGAGTTATGCCGGGAGCTGCCTCCTCATCAGATATGTGTGTGTGTGTGTGTGTGTGTGTGTGTGTGTGTGTGCAGGACAAACTGTGGGAATAAGAGACCCGCACACACACACAAACACTGCAATCTAATCCACGTGGGACTATTTAATCTAATAGTGGGACATTATATCACTGATTCTTATCGAAATGAGAACAGTACAGGGCCCTGACGCACTGCACCGCCAAACTGACCGACAAAGACTATTTTTATTGTGAGTCAACATACAGACTGCGGTCACTTCCTCTTTCCCTTTAAAGGCTCACAGTTAGCTTTGTGAGATCATGCTTCAGTACAAAGACTACTGTACTGGAAGGCCTTCTTTTAGTTCATTAACCTGGGTGGACTATTCGCTCTTTTGTTCCAAGTGTTTCGTAATGATACAAAAATATCCAGGATTAGAATTTGAGCTGAAACAATAACTTTTATGTATTAATATAACAAACTAAGTCTTTCATTGGACTATTAGTTGTTTAAAGAAGCTGTCTTTTTTTTTTTTCTATTCTCCCCATTATAAAAGTAACAGATAATGAAATAGTTGTAGTAATGGTTAGATGGAGCCATTATTAGATTGTGATGCAACTGTGCACTTTATACAACAACATTTATTATTATTTATTTATTATATATTTAAAATAATTAAATTAATTAAAACAATTATATACTTATATAAAATAAAAATAAATCAATCAATTATATACATGCACATATGCATGTGCATACATACATTTATATGTATGTATGTATGTATGTATGTATGTATGTATATCTATATATCTCTCTCTCTCTCTCTCTCTCTATATATATATATATATATGTATGTATGTATATGCATGTATGTATGTATGTATATCTATATATATATAGATATACATACATACGAATTTGAGCTGGTAAGGTTATTATGCATGTATTTTTTTTTGTGGAATAAAATGGAAAAAATATATATACACTGTAAACACTTTTCTGTGCAGAATAACACTGTTAATGTTACATTAATCATACAAAAACTAAAAAATGCAAGCCCAATTTATCTGATTAATATATTTTTTAATTGTAATAAAATATAATATATGTATACAACACTTTTCCAAGTGCCCATAAGTGTCATGAATATTGGAATAAAAAAATGTGTCTCCACATGCTATACATATTGAACTATTTAAATTTTTACAACCTTTCCTGTCCTCTCCTCTCAGCTCTGTGTAAACAGATTTTCAGTGAATATTTGTCATGTGACCGTTCATCTCAGCAGAATCAATCGTGTCTTCACAGTGTCTCTGAGGAGCAAAATTTAATGTTTTTAACAGGATCTAGTTATTACAAACTGTTTATTTTGGGTGACTTTTTAAATGAGACATGTAGAATAAAGTGATTTTGACAGAAATATCACAATTTTAAGCTTCGTTTTGGTTACATTTTCTAATGGAAACTTCCGTTACCTATGATCCGTTCAAGAACGTTTGGAAAGTTCAAATTCTGCTGATAAGGCCTGTTTTTACAGTTTCTTTCTACGATAAATGGTGTATTATAAGCTAAGCAAAAAAAAAACTGACATTTCAAAGCTCTTTGGTAGGCTAAAAACCTAAATTTTACTCTTCTTCTTTGTCATAAAAAACCCAGAAAAAAAAAATCCACCTGCCCGTCCGCAGTCTAAGAGCAGGTCTGATTGGTTATCACTTTGGAATGTTTAAATAGAATCCAAAAATAGACCAATGGGCTTCCTGCGTGGGCAGTGTTGACATTAAAACATGGTGATGTCACCTGTTTCCTGGCAACCAAAATCCCCCGGCAGTGACTCGAGGCTCGGTGTGAATCATTCAGTGTAGCTCAATCTGCACATCACGCACCTATTTTCTTTACGTTGAAACAACAGCTGGATTAAGGAAGCGAGCCAGAAGAATATATTTAGCAGTGCATTTGAAGCTTCAAATAAGAGCCTGCTGCCCCCGCGACCCGGCCCCTTATAATCGGAACCAGAAAATAGATGGATGGATCACAGGAATTAAATTTGAGCTTTTATTTATTGTCATTCAGTTAAAAATGTCACTTTTAATGCGAAATTAGCTTTTTTTTTGGTAATGTTATAGTTGTGACGTGATTTTGTGACCTCAAAGAAGGTGGTATAGTTTGGAAGATATATCACTAAAGACATGATTTAATATAATAATACCTGTTTTTGTAGAAAAACAAATGTAGAAACAAGACATTGCAAACGTTGATTACATTAGTGAAAAAAAACCTTTCCCAAAGTCAGATTTTTGCACTTTTGTAGGTTTTAAGGTGCATTTGTGGCCCTCGTGACTATATTTTGTGGCCCCCACCTTGATATGAAAGTTTAATGTGAGTTTTATATGAATGGCACTTTACCGTGTTGTGTGTGGAAGGTCCCTTTAATTACTTTTTTTGGTAATTTTGTGTCTTTTTTTTGGTAATTTTGTATCTTTTGTAATAATTTTGTGTCTTTTTTGGTAATTCTGTGTCTTTTTTTTTGGTCATTTTGTTTCTTTTTGAGTAATTTAGTTTTTTTCTGTCATTTTGTGTTTTTTTTTTTGTTATTTTGTGTCTTTTTTGCGTCATTTTGTGTCTTTTTTTTGTAATTCTGTGTATTTTTTTGTCAGTTTGTGTCTTTTTAAAGTAATTTTTCAGTCATTTTGTGTCTTTTTTGTAATTTTGTTTCTTTTTTTAAGTAATTTAGGGTTTTTTTCTGTCATTTTGTGTTTTTTTGGTTATTTTGTGTCTTTTTTTGGTCATTTTGTGTCTTTTGGGGGTCATTTTGTGTCTTTTTTCTGTCATTTTGTGTCTTTTTTAAGTAATTTAGTTCTTTTTCTGTCATTTTGTGTCTTTTTTTGGGTCATTTTGATACTGCCTCCAGCGGCCCCCAGGTAGTTTGAGTTTGAGACCCCTGCTCTAAACTAATTCAATGTTATTGATATGAACTACTCACCTGTTGTCAGTTGTGTGCCAGGGTACTGTGTAGGGGCCGGGGTGGAGCTGCATGGCAGACAGAGGGGGAGGAGGGGGGAGGGGAGGGGAGTCTGCAGGGGGGAGGCAGGGCGGAGTAGGAGGAGGAGACGGAGGTGGGGGAGGGGGAGGGAGCGGTGGCTCCGATAGCTTTGCCAGGTGCCAGGAGTGAGGCCTGATGAGAGGGACGCTGCGCCTGCAGAGAGGAGAGGAGAGGAGAGGAGAGGAGAGGAGAGGAGAGGAGAGGAGAGGAGAGGAGAGGAGAGGAGAGGAGGTCAGGTGAGGATCAACGATAACTGCAACAAATCATCACGGCGTAAAGAAGTCACATTTATATCCCGATTTTAATGCATCAAATGGAGATGAACACTGAAACGAGCGTCTGAACAGAACAAAAGGAATTTCTGGAGAACTGCCGGATTTCATCAGAACCCGACCTGGTGGAACTTTGCAGCCATTCAGAATAACTACTGAGAAACAAGAAGCAAGAAGCAAGAAGCAAGAAACAAGAAGCGTTCATCGCTGTGTGAATTAATTCCTGATGGTGGCAGGTGGGACCAGTGTGTCCTGGTAGCCTCGGCCACCAGTATGAATGTGTGTGTGAATGGGTGAATGAGCGTAGTGTGTAGTGTAAAGCACTTTGGATAAAAGCGCTATATAAGTGCACCCCATTTACCATTTATCACTTTCACACACAAGCTAATTTGGTCAAAATTTAAAAATCTACTTAATCTCCCACTATATCAGGGGTCTCAAACTCAAATTACCTGGGGGCCGCTGGAGGCAGTATCAAAATAACCAAAAAAAAATACACAAAATTACAAAAAAAGACACAAAATGACCAAAATAGACACAGAATTACAAAAAAAGACACAAGATGACTGAAAAAAACTTAATTACTTTAAAAAGACACAAAATTACCAAAAAGACACACAATTACCCAAAAAAGACACAAAATTACCAAAGAAGACACAAATGACAAAAAAAGACACAAAATGACAGAAAAAAACAAAATTACTTAAAAAAGAAACAAAATGACCAAAAAAAAAGACACAAAATAACCCAAAAAAGTAATTCAAGGGACCTTCCACACACAACACAGTAAAGTGCCATTCATATAAAACTCACATTAAACTTTCATATCAAGGTGGGGGCCACAAAATATCGTCATGAGGGCCCCAGTTGGCCCACGGGCCGTGAGTTTGAGACCCATGCATCATATGAATACATAGTTCCTATGGGCACTGCACTAGTAATCTTAATAACAGTCTCTTATGGAGGTCACAAAGAGGCAACAGAATTAAAACTCAGTGTGTAATATCCAGTCAAAAGTTCCTTGTAGTTGCTTAAAACTGGATATTTTCCCCATGACGTTTATTTAACAGATTTACAGTCTGTTCACATTCATACCAGTTGAGGACTATGAAGCTAATTTCACATAAGAAAACCTTGAGATTTTGCCTACATATAAAGAACTTGCTGCAGTGTTGTATTTCCTGCTCGAAAACTCCCAGTCTAAATATATAAATGTGCAACAAAGACAAATGAAGGCTGTCATCCTTTTCCCCTGACGGCTAATGTAATTTCCCTTTTATACACTATGTCACTTTTTCCACTTTGCGACCTCCTCTTGTTCGACTACAGGACGCTTTTAACCACAACGTCTCGTCTTTATAGGTCTAAATACGATGATTTATCCAGGCGAGATGGCTGAGATGACATCCTTATTTGCAACCGCAGTTGTAAGTGTCTCTGAAGATCAGAGCGCACATAAAACTGGGAGCTACACAGCAGCGCTACCTCGCCAACCCAAATTCTGCAGAAACAGCCTCCTCAGATATTGTTTGGCTTGCTATTGGGCTGCTATTAAAAACTCATCTAACATGTACAGTAAGATCTCCAGTGTGATCTGAAGCCAGACATTCCAGAGTGTCCCATGATATTCCCTAATTCCCTTATACAGACTTCCGATCCCATATGCGAGACAGATTCAATTCAGCCCCCTGCAGACAGTGTGTGTGTGTGTGTGTGTTCTTGTCCTTCCTACATAATGGGGCCCAGAACACGTTTTTAACCAACAGAGTGAGGACATTTTTGCAAAGTGAGGACATTTCGGCCGGTCCTCACTTCTTTAAAGGCTTTTTTTAAAGATTTCAGACTTTGTTTTAAGGGTTAAAGGTTACATGATAATGATAATTAACTGAAACTGTGTTGTGTGGTTACAAAACTAACTGAAATTATAGTGAAAATGTCCTTCGTTTTTGTCTTCGTCAACTATTTTCATACATAATGAAGATGGATAAGGCAAAGGAAATAAAGGCAAAATTTACAAATAACCTGTTACAAAACACTAAAACTAACACTAAAACTAATAAATACTAAACTAAAACTAGCAAACTCACTCAAAATCATTATAACTAACTGAAATTGAAAACAAAAATTCACAACAAAATTAAAACTAAAACTAATGAAAAATCCAAAACTATTTTAACCTTGCAAGGGAATTCACTGTTACAATGAGGGTCCTCACAAAGATAGAAGTGCAAGAATGTGTGTGTGTGTGTGTGTGTGTGTGTGTGTGAGAGAGAGAAACATGAAAAAAAAGAGAGCTTTATACACGGGAAAGAAAGAGAGAAAGCTCTGTCAGGTATAAATGATCCATTCTCAGAGTCTGAATGGCGCGTTATGTGTTTATCTTTGAGATTAACACAGTTGGGAAAACTGCTGCTGGAAGGAAACAACGTAGAGCAGGAAAACAAAGAAAGCTGCTGACTTGACAGAACTCAGAGTTGACTTTGACTGACCTGGGACTTGTCTTGGACCTGTTTCAACTGAGGTTTATCGAGACTCAAACTTGACTTGAAACCTAACAAAACTCATACCTGACAGGAGGACATGGACTTATCTCAATGGACTTGGGACTTGGGCTAGACTTGTGGCGTGACAAGGCCTATTCTTCAGTGGGACTTCAACTGACATGTCTGGACTTAAACTAGACTTCGACTTCTCTTGATTGGCACTCTCTGCAACCTGACTATTACCTGGTTTAGGCTTTAGACTTGACAAGACAGAATTGACTAGGACTTGGAAACAGGTCAAAATACAGTCAGGCACAGATATGACTTGTCTTAATGAACAAGTCTCAAGACTAGATCCAGATTTATATTGACTGATTTAAGATTTAACAAGATTGGAACTTTTTTTACTTGTCTGATTTAATCCGACACTTGATTCATATCAAACCAGATTGTGATTTGGGATTTACAGTCACGAGTCTCTAACTTGACTTGGACTTGTCTCAACTGACAAGAATTTCAAGACTCAAAATTGATTTGGACTTGTCTTGATTGACTTGAAATTGAACAAAACCTGAACCAGCCTTGTCTAAGATGACACAAGACTTGACATGGACTTATCTCAATGGACTTGGGACTTGGGCTAGACTTGTGGCGTGACAAGGCTCATTCTTGAGTGGGACTTGTCTCAACTGACTTGAGACACGTCTGGATTTAAACTAGACTTCGACTTCTCTTGATTGGCACTCTCTGCAACCTGACTATTACCTGGTTTAGGCTTTAGACTTGACAAGACAGAATTGACTAGGACTTGGAAACTGGTCAAAATACAGTCAGGCACAGATATGACTTGTCTTAATGAACAAGTCTCAAGACTAGATCCAGATTTATCTTGACTGATTTTAGAGTTAACAAGATTGGAACTTCACTTGTCTGATTTAATCCGACACTTGATTCATATTAAACCAGATTTTGACTTGGTACTTACAGTCACGAGTCTCTAACTTGACTTGTCTCAACTGACGAGAATTTTCAAGACTCAAAATTGAGTCTGACTTGTCTTGATTGATTGTCCAAGTCTTATTGGACTGGACAAGACTTGAACCTAAGTTGGAAGAGTCTCAAATGACTTGAAAACAGCTTTGAAAACAACCAAATTAACAGCTGGATGAGCAGAACGGCAGTTTTTTAAAAACCTACAAATTTTGCCTTGACAATTTTTCCAAGTCTTATTGGACTGGACAAGACTCGAACTCGAAGTTGTAATAGGCTTAACTGACTTGAAAACAGCTCTGAAAACATCCAAATTAACAGCTGGATGGGCAGATCGCCAGTTTTTTTTAAAAAACAACAACAACAAATTTTCCCTTGACAATTTTTCCAAGTCTTGTCAAGCCCAAGTCTTATAGAGGACTGGGTAAGACTTGAACCTAAGTTGGAATAGTCTCAAATGACTTGAAAACAGGTCTGAAAACAACCAAATTAACAGCTGGATGGGCAGAACGGCAGTTTTTTTTTTTTTAAATCTACAAATTTTCCCTTGAAAATTTTTCAAATTGTCTGAAGTCTTGTCCAGTCCTATTGGACTGGACAAGACTTGAACCTAAGTTGGAAAGGGCTCAACTGACTTGAAATAGACTTGAAACAGCTAAAAACAACCAGGTGGATGGGCAGAACGGCAGAGTTTGATTCCCGTCCAACAGAGTTCCCTGAAAGTGTCTCCGGTTAAGAGTCTCAAAGTACAAAACTGTAAAACGAGACTATTCCGGGTACTTCGGAGAAACATTTAGAGGTACAGTTTTGGGAGAGGAATGCGTCTCCTGGCACGGCGAGGGAAAGGAAAGGACCATTTCTGACTATTATTGTTTATGATAACGCAGGAGCAGGGGGAACCATTTCCAAAACAAACACTCTTGTTTCCTGGTTCTCGCTCCTTAAGAGGGATTTCTACCCGAGCCCACTGATTGTTCGACTCGGCTGACAATGTCCTTAAATTATCCCCTGAGAAAGTTTATGTTGAGCCCGTGTGTGTGTGTGTGTGTGTGTGTTTCTGTCTATGTGCATGAATATGTGTGGGAACCGTCCAGACTCGACCAGACAAAATACCATTATCGAACCGAGTTTAGCTCTCAGAGATTGATGGCTGCGAAAATCAAAACAAACAACGTGACGCCAACATGAGATGGAGAATGTGCGATAAAGACATAAAAAAAAATGCTGACAAGTGTGCAACTGAGGAATGTAATATTGAAAGCTACTGTAGTGTTTTTTGTATCCATGCAGGGGAGAGGAGGAAAGTTCTTCCAAAACCACATAACCAATCGCTGTTTTTCCCAAAAATGCTCAGAGCAGAGCTCAATCATAATTCCCACAAGTTCAGGGATTTATCGAAGAAGAATCTTTTATCACGGAACCACAAATTCAACATATTTTCTGCCAATATGCAGATTTTTTATTATGTTACACACTGTTATGGTGCTTTTAATGGTACTTATCAGTATACACTGCAAATAATTTGTTTCTTAACAAGTTTTTAAAAAAAATTAGATTAAGAAGCTTGTTTTAAGACTTAATTTCTTAATTTAAGCGTTCATCATGCTTATTTTTAGATTTAATAATCTGAATTAAAGAAATCTTGTCAAGGTAAATTATCTGTCCATGCAGCAAGATCATTTCCCTCAGATTTAGTGTTTTTATCTTGTTTTTAGACACACCTTTTTTTTGCAGTGTATCTTCCGATATGCCCTGATAGAAAGATTTTTTTTTACAGAAAATATAATAGAGAAAAAATACACTGAACATACAGTACTATTGCTATTTATTTTCTTTCCATTGTATTCCTTAGATCGACAATCTAATACACTGTATGTACAATGTTTAATGATTGTAAATATTCTTTTATAAAGTTAATTAATTAAGGTTAACCCTTTCAATCACAACCTTAACGTATGTTTTCTTTAAAAATCAGCAAAAATGCACAGACTGTCGTAGAAAGAAATTGTAACAACAAGCATTATTGTTGAAATTGTAACTTTCTGACACTCTTTGAACAGATCGTTGGTTATGAAAGTTTCTGTTCCAAAAACGAAGCTTAAATTTTTTTATATTTATGTCAAAATCACTTTGTGACTTGTCAAAATCTGTTTACACAGAGCTGAGAGGAGAGGACAGGAGAGGTTGTAAGAAGAGAAAAGTATATATTTGTATATACATACATATATATATACGTATATATATGTATGTATATACAAATATATATATACATATATATATATAATTTTTATTTTATTTATTTTAATATATTCATTTTGAATTATTCCTTATTATTCTTATTTTATTTTTATGTTTTTATTTTATTTATTTATTTTTTATTGTCTAATTGTTACCTATATTTTTTTGCATTATTGTTTTATTATTATAATGATCTTTTTTTTTTCTTGACTGATTTATATATATATATATATATATATATATATAAAAAAGATAATTCATCAGAGAAATTCAACTTGTGTTTATGTGTGTGTTTATGGTTTATGTCATTATAACTATGTTATTCTGCACAAAAGACATTTTTTAATGGTTGTTCCCATTTCTAGCCATGCTTGTGCTGATTCCATAGAGCTGCAGGACTAATATATTGCAGTGAAATACAAAACCACATGAGTAAAATAAGCAAAAAACTTGGGGCTTGGGGTCCAGAAAAAGACAAGACTGATCCTCATGCACTGCTAAAAATCTTTCTTTGGGAGTCAAGTGTAAAAAAAAAAAAGGTTTCCAAAGCCTTTGTCAGGGCTGCATTCACTGACAGCTACAGAGGCTCCATAAAGTCTGTGGCTCTTTCATTTATAGGGAACAGGAAACAAACCAAAGTACAACTGTCCCTTTGAGGTAGCGAGGCCACCATCGACTGTCCAAGCTGGTAATAACACAAGAACTCTCCCTTTCCTGCTTCTGACACTCTAACCCAGTTGGCTACCTGCTTTAAAACAGGAACAACACACAAATAGGAATCACATGAATCATTTTTTTCAAAGAATTCGCCTGCATACGAGAGGTAACAGCGTGTCTTTGACGCTAGAACCGAGATAATGAGTAAATCGCTGCTGTTGTGGTGTTGCTGCGACCGTAACCAACCAGGAAATCCAATCAGGTTAGCAAGACATGGCAAGCTTCTATTTATACATTTATTCTCAGGGGGGTTATTTTCTGTTTATATTCAACTGAGATTAAAAAAAAAACATGTAATAGTGGCAATGGGATAGAAGAGGGAGGCAAAATGGTCCTTTTAATGGTACTTATCAGTGTACACTGCAAATTATTTGTTTCTTACCAAGATTTTAAAAAATCTAGATTTAGAAGTGTGAGATAATTTATCTTGTTTTAAGAGTTAATTTCTTATTTTAAGCGTTCATCATGCTTATTTCTAGATTTAATAATCTGAATTAATGCATTAATCCATGCAGCCAGATCATTTCCCTCAGATTTAGTGTTTTATCTTGTTTTTACACACACCTTTTTTGCAGTGTATCTTCCGATATGCCTTGATAGAAAGATTTTTTTTTACAGAAAATATAAAAGAAAAAATACAGTGAACATACAGTACTATTGCTATTTATTTTCTTTAAATTTTATTCTTTAGGTTGACAATCTAATACACTGCATGTACAATGTTTAATGATTGTAAATATTCTTTGATACAGTTAATTAATTAAGGGTAACCCTTTCAACCACACCCTTAACGTATGTTTTCTTTTAAAAATCGGCAAAAATGCACAAACTGTCGTAGAAAGAAACTGTAACAACAAGCAATATTGTCGAAATTGTAACTTTCTGACACTCTTTGAACAGGTCATCGGTTATGAAAGTTTCCGTTAGAAAAAGTAGCCAAAAATGAAGCTTAATGTTTCTATATTTATGTCAAAATCACTTTGTCGCTTGTCAAAATCTGTTTACACAGAGCTGAGAGGAGAGGACAGGAGAGGTTGTAAGAAGAGGCTGAAAAAATGTAAATAGTTCAACATGTATAACATCTGGAGACCCAATTCTTTGTCCCAATATTCATGACTCTTGTGGGTACTTGGAAAAGTGTTTTATATACATATACATATACATATACATATACATATATATATATATATATGTATATGTATATGTATATGTATATGTATATATATATAGTTTTGAAAGTTTGACAGCAAAATTTGACTTGCGTTTATAGCATTTATTGAAAAAGTCCAACAACTCTTGGGATAAAAATAGTGTTATTCATAATTTAATATTACATACATTACACTATATGTAAAGAAGTGTTTAACAATGAAGATACATCTCTCTCATTTTATTTATATAATATTTGAAAAATCATTTCTTATTCTTTTTTAACGTCACACCATAGGACAAATTTATGGCGCTGTTCAGTGAAACTGTTAAAAAAAACTGTGAAAGAACTGAAAAAGTTATTGACCCCTTATATTTTCTCAAATTTCAGATTTCACACCCCATAAATATATGCTTATTTTATTCAAAAATGGTGTTTTACAAAAAAATGCTTTTTTACTGCCTATTTGTCAACAACCCATATACATATAATATATACATACATACATACATAAAAATCGGGGTTATTTTCTGTTCATCTACAACTGAGAAAAAAGTGTAATAAAAAGTGTAAAAAAAAAGTGTAATTGTGGCGGAGAGGGAGGCAAAAACAGACAGAAATGACAAGAAAACAGCAGTCAAAGGCTGAGAAATTATGAATTCTCCGTCCTGCAGCTCTGAATGAGCCTCTATGAAAGGATCTGTTGGAATGTCCCACTTAATGGACAGAAACTGCAACAGCTGACTGATACCGCAAAGGTCAACGCGCATAATCTGAGTCACACACACAGCCTCAATACAGTACAGAACGAATGCCAGACGGGCAGCCGGACAAATAGATTTGGACTCTGCTGAACAGTCTCGCAGATAAGAGCAGAAAGGCATGACTTCCAGAAGACAGGAAGGACTCGAAACAAGACGGGGGTGATTCAAAAATTGGGTTTGTGGAGAAAACGCGTCATGTGCTCAACAAACCGTCTCCAGGACGATAAAAGAGTGGTCAAAGATGCAAAATCTGGTATTTAAAATACAAATAGTTCAATATGTATGACATGGAGACAAGATTTCTGTTTTTTTTAACAATATTGACGAAAGATCACATGACAAATATTCACTGAAAATCAGACAGAACTGCAGGCTGTTTACACAGAGTTGAGAGGAGAGGACAGGCGATGTTGTTAAAATGCAAATAGTTCAATATGTATAACATGGAGACAAGATTTATTTTATTTTTTAAACAATATTGACACTAATAAAAATGTTGTATATATGAATTCCATTTCATTCCAATTAAAAAAAGGTATTTATCAGAGAAATTCAACTTTTTTCAACTCTTTTGTTATGATTTATATCATTATAACTGTGTTATTCTGCACAAAAGACATCTCTGAGTTGTGTTAAAAAAGTTCCACAAATAAAGAAATTATGGTTGTCAAAAGTATCGATACTCAAAAAAGTATCCATACTAAAACGTTGTATCCGGATACAATACTCATTTTCAAAAGTATCGATCCAACAACTTATTAAGCAGCTAAACCATACAGCCTCAAAATATTGTTCTAATTGTTATTGTTTATTGTATTTAATTATTTTTTGCACTACCTCAGACCTGAAGCTTGTTATCAGAGTTGCAGTTTCTTTTTGCACAACTGTTTTTTATTATAAATATTTAACCTGTGGTTCTGTTAATTTTAACATGTTGCATTTTCCTTGTTAATAAAAATATCTAAACATTTTTTCTAAAAAATCTTAAATTTTGGGGTCTTTGTATTTATCCTTGTGGTATCGAAAATGGTATCGGTATCGACAACCCTAAAAGAAATCATGGAAAAGATAAGATTTTGCACCTAAACTGATGTGGAACCTCAAAATAAGACCTACCAGACTCTGCAGGCTGGAGCATCCGCTGTCAAACTGGTCCCAGTTCAGGTCCCAGCATCCCTGACGCTCAAGTTCAAGTTCAAAGAGTTGAGCGTCTACTAAAGGACTCGCTTTTTAAAATTCTCCTTACGAGTTTTCCAAGAAGTATCACCTCGTCACTTTTTTCCAAACTTTTCCCAACTTTTTTCTATCGTCCTCAAGCCGGTTGAGGTCCAGTTAAAAGAAAGAAGCAGGTTGTAACTCGGTAGAAAGCGTCCAAGTTCTGATGTCCATCTGAAGAAATAAAGCAGTTGGAACTCTTTGACCAAGAGGGAAAAACCGAGAAACGATGCTCACATCCCCTCTCCCTCCTTTTCCTCTCTTCCTCCTCCCTCGCTCCTCTCGCTGGAAGACAAAACATGGCTATTTCTCCCTCCTGCACTCTGCATTTCTCTCTCTCCCACCCCTCTCTCTCTCTCTCTCTCTCCATCTCATTCTCTCCCTGCCTCGCTCGCCCCCTCTCAGGCAGGATGTGTGAGTCAGTGGGAGAGGAAGTATTGTGCAGGGCAGATAAAGTGGTGGACGGCTGCTAAAATAATACCCAGAGTTCCACACTGTTATTGTTTGACGGGGGGGGAGAAAATGCAGAGGTACTTCCTCTTTGTGTGTGTGTGTGTGTGTGTGTGTGTTCTTGTACTCCCTACATAGTGAGGACCACGACACGTAGTTAACCAACAGAGTGAGGACATTTTTGCAAAGTGAGGACATTTCGGCCGGTTAAAGGCTACATGATAGTGATGATTAAGTAAAACTGCATAGTGTGGTATTGTAACAAAACCAACTAAAATTATAGTAAAAATGTCCTTCGTTTTCGTCTTTGTCAACTTTTTTCATACATAATGAAGATGGATAAGACAAAGGAAATAAAGGCAAAATTTACTGTGACCTCTTTTAGTCTCCCACCCAACAAATACCCCATTACAAAACACTAATACTAATAAAAAACGAAACTAAAACTAAAGCAAATGAAATAAAAAATAAAAACGGGAGCTTTTTAAAAAACGAAAACTAACTGAAACTGTATTTTGTGGTTACAAAACGAACTAAAACTAACTAAAATTATAGTGAAAATGTCCTTTGTTTTCGTCTTTGTCAACTTTTTTCATACATAAACCTTTTTGGTTGATATGAAATCTCTTTCATCTATCTATCAAGTCACTGTTACAATGATGGTCCTCACAAAGATAGAAGTACAAGAATATGTGTGTGTGTGTGTTATCGTGCATGTGTGTTTGCAGAGAATGAAAAAGAGATCGAAAGAGCAAAGAAAGCAGAGACTTGTTGGACAGACGACGGGGCTTTTTTAGTTTTGGCCAAGAGACGAGAAAAACAAAATGTGGTGAAAGAAGAGGGAATGTGAGAGATGATGGGAGGTCTGCAGGAGAAAACGAGACTCTGACGGAGAGTTACAGACGTAAACAATCAGCGGAGGTGATGGATGGACAGCAGAGGTGACTTTATCACTCTCCTTATCGCTGGAGTTCCTTCATATTATCAAACAGTTATGCATTTGACCGTTACACCTCCACGCCACTGAGAACTTTACTGTCGCTCTCAAAAGGTCAAAGAACCAAAACTGCATCACCTGCTGGTTATAACTTTTCCTTCCCTACATTTAACAGGAAGTAATCAGACACAGGGAGCAGGTAAAAGAAGAAGTAAAATTTGATGCACTCAAAGGAAAACAGTTTTTTTGTGCATAAAATATATATGAAATACAGTTTAATATTAGGAAATATATAAAAATGATGGCTTCTCATTGCCTGATATGTTTGTTACTTATACAATGTTCCTGAAAATAAATGAATGAATAAATAAAACAAATAAAAATGTAATTAAACATATACAATTAAATTAAAATAATAAAGAACAAAATAAAATAAAATATAAACTATTAAAATGAAAATGTAGTTAAAAATAAAATAAATAAACAAAACAAAAAAATAATTAAACATATAAAATTAAATTAAAATAATTATAAACAAAACCAAATACAATAAAATAAAATATAACCTATTAAAATAAAAATGTAATTAAAAAAAATAAAAATAAAAAACAAACAAACAAGGGTTAAACAAAAAAGGTTTTAAGAGACCCAGTTAATAATTGAGGTTGAGTCTGACCAATTTCCTGTTATTACCGGTTAGCTCTCCATTTAATGCTACCTAATTAGAGCAAAAATAAAAATAAATGCTACAACAACAAAAAAAAAGAAAGAAAGAAAATAGATACTGTGAGGCCATGATTGATTCTGCTGAGACGAACAATCACATGACAAATATTCACTGAAAATCAGACAGAACTGCAGGCTGTTTACACAGAGCTGAGAGGAGAGGACAGGAGATGTTGTTAAAATAAAAATAGTTCAATATGTATAACATGGAGACAAGATTTCTTTTTTTTAACAATATTGACGCTAATAAAAATTCCATTTCATTCCAATTAAAAAAAAGGTATTTATCAGAGAAATTCAACTTTTTTCAACTCTTTTTTAATAATTTATATCATTATAACTGTGTTATTCTGCACAAAAGACATTTCTGACTTGTGTTAAATGTATAAAAACACTCTAAAACAGCTTAGGGTTCAGAGGGTTTGTCCGACAACAAACTGCAGTATTGACTGAAGCTGCTTCTCATCGACTCAATATTTTTATCATGTTTGTCCAAACAGGAACGGTAGCAGCAAAGTGTTGAGTTTTGTCATATGACCGACTCACAGATTTTACGTTGATTAGCTGCAGCTGATGCAACCTGCATGTGACGCCTGTATCACCGTCCCATAGACTCTTATTCTGACCAGACGTGAACCTCGCAGAGCAAACATCCAGAGGTGTGAGTGTCCGACTCTAAATCTGTTGAAGTTTAACCAACCGCACAACAGCAGACGCTTAATAACATGAAGGCCTCAGCGGGCTTCAAAGGATTTCCTGGAGACTTATATCTCCTGCAGACTGTGTGTTAACGTGTGTGTGTGTGTGTGTGTGTGTGTGTGTTGCATGCATGCATGTGAGCAGATTCCTCACATTCCCTTCAAAAGGGTGAAGGGTTAACTACGCTAGAAAGCCTAAACAACCTCACCTCCTCCCCTCTGTCCCTTTGTGTTCGCCTGCAATCAGCTTCTATTTGTTTGCTTTATGGGTCTGTGTGTGTGTGTGTGTGTGTGTGTGTGTGTGTGTGTCTGCTGTTTGTTTGCCTCTCTTATGGACCCTCATCACCCTGATTATGGATTTCTGAAGGACTGCCACAAACACACTTTTAGGCATGCTTTTACTGTTTAAATGAACACACACATACCTGGAGACCAGGGGTCTCAAACTCAAATTACCTGGAGGCTGCTGGAGGCAGAATGACCAAAAGAAGACAAAATTACAAAAAAGACACAAAAAGACAGAAAAAAATAAATTACTTAAAAAAGAAACAAAATTACCAAAAAACGGCCCAAAATTATTAAAAAAAGACACAAAATTAATTTTAAAAAGACACAAAACTATTAAAAAAAGACACAAAATGACCAAAAAGACACAAATTGACAAAAAAAGACACGAAATTACAGGAAAAAAAGACACAAAATGACCAAAAAAGACACAAAATGACAAAAAAGACACAAAATGACAGAAAAAAACTAAATTACTGAAAAAAGAAAAATGACCAAAAAAAATACACAGAATTACATAAAAAGACACAAAACTATTGAAAAAAGACACAAAATTACCAAGAAAAGTAATTAAAGGGACCTTCCACACACAACACGGTAAAGTGCCATTCATATAAAACTCACATTAAACTTTCATATCAAGGTGGGGGCCACAAAATATCGTCACGAGGGCCACAATTGGCCCGCAGGCCGCGAGTTTGAGACCCATGCTGTAGACTCTCATTTCCACACACACATGCACAGACAGACACACACACACAGTTTTGACATACCAGGTAATCAGTACAGTGAGACTAGGCTCATACCAGAGGTCGATAGCAGGAAGGGTGAAGTCCACTTTAGCATCGGCAGCACAATGAGCTGTTTGTTACTGCTCCGTCCCCTAACATTACGTGTGTGTTTGTGTGTGTGTGTGTGTGTGTGTGTGTGTGTGTGTGTGTGTGTGTGTGTGTTTGCCTGTAATCAGTACTGCCATTTGCTTCATTCAGCTGTCAAGAACATTTTAAGTGACTTTTTTACCAAAATGTTCCAAAAACTTGAATGCAAATTAGTTGCTGTTCCATCAATCAGGTTAAGTAGAAAAGACAGCTTATATGTATTAAATGACGTATGAAATGCAGTTGAATGGCAGAAATAATAGTTGAAGTTGAGGTTCCTAAAGCTGAGAGAGGCAGGTTTCTGGAAAAGGAAAAAAGACTCTTTGCTGCCAGAAGAGCTCAGGCATATTTGTAAACCCTTTAAAATGACAAAGTAGCCGTGTTTCCATTACAGTCGAATCAAATTTGGAAGCAAAATTTTGAAATGTTGCATTAAAGAAAATGTTAATTAGGGATGTTTCATCAGCTGGTTTAGAGCAAATAAACAAAGCTGCATTAATATACTTTGGTCAGCAGATGGCAGTGTAATGTGTTGCTGTAGGCTTATCTGTCAGTAAACAGTAGAAGAAGAACAATTCAATTCAATTGGGCAACTTGTAATTGTTCATTCATGCCAGCTCGGAAATCAGTCATGTGAGTTAAATGTTGGCTGTCAGAACTTATTCGGAAAAAGACGTTTCCGTCTCCTATTTGGCGCATTAACTATTTCTCGAAAAAGACAAAAACACCTCAAGTGAGCACTTTTTCAAAAGTTTTATCCAATTTATGTGTTTCCATCAAGCTTTTGTCACGCAAATCTTTCAAATGTGCAAAATAATGAATTGATGGAAACACAACTATTGATGCATATAGACCAGATCCAGCATTTAAGTTGCCCATCCCTGACATGGAGACTCAGACTCTTTCTCATAAGAGTGTCTTTCTAGATCTGGTTGCTTTGCAGTGTGGTCACATGTTGCCAATGTTAAATTTGCAACTTTTTCTGCAGGATATTACACAATTGAATCAGGCACATAGAACCCGTAGTACAGCCAATAGGAACACCATCAAATGACCTGTGATCAGCCAAAGGCGAGAAAAATCAGGATAAAAGCTGTGAAACTTATTATAACATATATATGACTACTGTGATAACCAATTAAGTCATTTATGAGGTAAAACAATAAATATTTCTTGTTTCCTGTCGAGAAAAGCTGAAGATTTTGCAGCTTTTCCTTGTTTCATATTGTTAGTCAGGCAAAGTAAAAGCATGTGGGGTCTGGTAACTTTTGATGGGAATATATAATTATATGAAATAATCAATAACTGGGCGAGTGAGGTTACAGGGTTAAAGGGAATATCCTCTCTCTCTCTCTCGACAGCACTGAGTTAGTGTGATGACACTTTTAATGTCCTGCTTCTTCTTCCATAACACAGAAACATCTTTTAAACATGTGTGTGTATGTCCAAGTTGGCCTCAAGGAATTTGTGCGTGTGTTTGTGTGTGTGTGTGTGTGTGTGTGTGTGTGTGCGTGTGTGTGTGTGTGTGGAGTCAGGCCAGTGTCATGTATCATGGAGTCGGAGTTTAATGGGCCAGTTAATAAAAACCAGGCCGGAGGAGACAGATAAACTGTAGCAGACCACACGCGTAGAGCACGGACAAACTCGCCCACACACACACATACACACACGTTTAAACACACACTCTGCACTAGAGCTGCAACTAACGATTACTTTCATTATCAATCAATCTGCTGAATACTTTGCAGATTAAAGGAAAACTCTTTTGGTCTTTAAAATGTCCAAAAATAATGAAAAAGGACCCACGCAGGTGCCCTGCAGCCCAGTTAGTGCTCCACTGAAAGTTATTCAGGTCATTATTTCCATATAAGACAAAGAAAAGCTGAAAATTTGCTCATTTGAGAGGTTGGAGCCAGCTATTTTTCTTGATAAAAAGAAAATAATCAATAAAAAAAAACAGAATACAGAAAAACAGAGTATAAAAAGTATAACTCATCAGGTAAAATTGATACCTATAACTGGAACTATTGAAGGAAAATTGATGAATAAAAGTAGTCGGGGTGAGAATTTGGAGGAAGTTGTATATTATTTTTGGTTTTAATGCTATTTTTTTCAAATATTAAACTCTAATAAACTCACGGTTTGCTTCCTCCTTAGCACCAAACAGCAGACAGACACAGTCAGAAACCAGCTGGTGGAGACCAAAACCGAGCTAAAGCGAGATTAAATATTGGACCTACATTGAGTCGCCCGAAACAAGACTTTGCTTATTGCTTATGTTGCTCTCTGTCTGCAGAGTATAGCCCCTTTCATAGAGCCGTTTCATGCCGGGACATTTACGGCTCTGTAATGTCTCGCCTCCACTATGGACATGCCCGAAGCGGGATGCCGGGATCAAATGATCCCACCAATGTTCCGCCTCCAGAGGAAGTCACAGAGCCGGAATACTGGTGGGACTGCTGGAAGTGGGACCACTATGAACGGGACACGTGACTTCTAACACACACCTCCCACTTGGTCCAACAATCACTGTTGAACGCCCTAAGACGAAAAGCCGGCACAGATCTTTCAGGCATATAGCGGGACATTTGCTGGACCGCACGATGAAAGGGGTTTTATGTCTATAGGCAACTTTTTGCTAAAATGTTTTGCTAAATGTTTGCTAAAAAGACCCCGAGGGCATCGCCAAACAATTAGAACTTCATTGGGTCTGTCTATGAGGCACAAAGAGACTTTTTTGCGGGCAGCTGTGGGTCAGTGGGTAGAGCGGGTTACCCACCGATCGGAGGGTTGGTGGTTCGATCCCCGACCATGGCAGCCTAAGTCAGTATCCTTGAGCAAGATACTGAACCCCAAATTGCTCGCAACGCTGCGTTCATCAGTGTGAGAATGAATTCCCAATGGTGGCAGGTGGCACCATTTATGGCCTCTGCCACCAGCATGAATGTGTGGGTGAATGGGTGAATGAGCGTAGTCTGTAGTGTAAGCAGCTTTGAGTGGTCGCAAATCGGCTAGAAAAGCGCTATATAAGTGTAGGTCCATCTACCTTTACCATTTTTTCCAAGAGAAGTAAATGTTTTAAGGTACATAAACTTCCCAGTACCCAAACCATTCCACCTATAAGATGTCAAATCAAATAATAGTCAAGTCCAGAGTTCAAACTCCATCAATAATACAGTTTATTTTTATGGTAAATGGTGATTTTGGTGAATTTGTCAACGTACCGTAACGTACATAACTTTCCACATAACTTTATGGTCGACTCTTCTTTGTATCTATAAGACCATTTAGCTTAACTGGAAGTTATGTCGCTTACAGTTTGAGTCATGTCAACCTCCCTTCTCCCTGGGAGATTATTAAATGCAAAATTCCTTGAGGAGCTAAATTAGTTTTTGTTCCCCTTCATACCATCACGGTTAAAGGATCCCGAAAGGAGGCACTGACTCTCAGCAGCATCACATAATTAGCTGGAAGAGTCCATTAAGGCAAGAATACATTTTTGGAATTAGTCAATAATTAACTGAATCCAGTTATTTAACCCCCTGATTGAACTGCCAACCTCATGAAACTCACTTCAGGCCACCGCTGACCCTTTCTTCTGTTCATCCCGACCAAAAACACAGAAACACACATTCTTCTTTTCTACCCACAATATCACTAAATCAACCCAAACAGCGTCACAACCAAAATCATTTACAGTCAGGATCCTAATAAGACCCAGAATGGTGTATATATGCATGTGTGTGTTTATGTGTGTATGTGAGGAAGAGGTCTTAAGGAATGCCAGGAATGTCCATTGTTCGGTTTGGGAAGGAGTGATGGGGGGCAGACTATTGTGTTTCATGGTTCTTGGCACCGCAGACCTCGGTCTTGCCCCGGTCTCCTGGGACCCTGTGGTACAAAAAATCTAAACAACGGGATGTGTGTGTGTTTGTGTGTCCATCAATCTGTCTGCGGTTAAACTCCCAAACACTCACATGAATGTGTGTGTGTGTGTGTGTGTGTGTGTGTGTGTGTGTCTGTGTGTGTGTTCATGTACTTCCTACATAGTGAGGACCAGGACACGTTTTTAACCAACAGAGTGAGGACATTTTTGCAAAATGAGGACATTTCGGCTTTTTTGATATTTCAGACTTTGTTTTAAGGGTTAAAGGTTACATGATAATGATAAATCCAAAACTATTATAACCTTGCAAGGGAATTCACTGTTCCAATAAGGGTCCTCACAAAGGTAGAAGTACAAGAATGTGTGTGTGTGTGTGTGTGTGTGTGTGTGTGTGTGTGTGTGTGTGTGTGTGTGTGTGTGTGTGTGTTCTTAAAGTCTGAAAAGAGCAGGAAAAAACAAAAAGATTCAGCGAGTCAGCGTGCACACAGAAGACGAACTCTTCCAGGAAAAAAGATGAAAACAAATGTTTCAAATGAACGAGAACAAATAAACTGTGAAATTGAAGCAGCTCACCGGTCAACACTGAGGACTGGAACCGAGACAGATCAACATTTAAGAAGAATATGTTGGAGGAAAAAGCCTCAATCTTAGTTTGGCTGGATATTGAAATCGGAAAAAAGGTCCAAACATGATGGGAATGGATTAAACAGATATGGGAGTATGGTGGTCAATACTTGTTGTACAATACTAGAGAATAATAGAGTTTAAATGTATGTTATGTTTAAAAGATCGCCATTTATCATAGAAGGAAACTCTAAAAACGGGCATTATTGTTGAAATTTGAACTTTCCGACAGTCGTTTTTTTTTTTCTGTTAGAAAAAGTAGCCAGAACGAAGCTTAAAATTGTGATATTTCTGTCAAAATCACTTTATTCTACATGTCTCATTTAAAATGTCGCCAAAAATAAACCGTTTGTAATAACTAGATCCTGTTAAAAACATTAAATTCTGCTCCTCAGCGACACTGTGAAGCCATGATTGATTCTGCCAAGACGAACGGTCACGTGACAAATATTCACTGAAAATCTATTTACACAGAGCTGAGAGGAGAGGACAGGACAGGCTGCAAGTAGAGGTTGTAAAAATAAATAGTTCAATATGTAACGCATGTGGAGACACATTTTTTTTTTATTCATAAAACTTGTGGGCACTTGGAAAAATAAATTCCAATTTCATTCCAGTTTTAAAAAAAATAATAATAATCAGAGACATTCAACTTGCGTTGAATGTTGCTTTTTTCTTTTTCTTTTTTTTTATTATTTATGTCATTATGACTGTTAGTAATTTAGTGTTTTTTTTCAGTCAATTTGTGTCTTTTTTTGTCATTTTGTGTCTTTTTCTTAGAAATGTGTCTTTTTTAAAAGTAATTTAGTGTTTTTTCAGTCATTTTGTGTCTTTTTTTGTCATTTTGTGTCTTTTTTTTTTTTGAAATTTTACGTCTTTTTGTAATTTTATGTCTTTTTTGGTGATTTTGTGTCTTTTTCTAATACTTTTGTGTCTTTTTTAGTAATTTTGTGTCTTTTTTGGGTAATTCTGTGTCTTTTTTAAGTAATTTAGTGTTTTTTCAGTCATTTAGTGTCTTTTTTTGGTCATTTTGTGTCTTTTTTTGTGTATTTTTTCTGCAATTTTGTGTCTTTTTTTAGTAATTTTGTGTCTTTTTTTGATCATTTTGTGTCTTTTTGAAAGTAATTTAGTGTTTTTTCAGTCATTTTGTGTCTTTTTTTTGGGTAATGTCTTTTTTTTGTAATATTGTGTCTTTTTTTGGTCATTTTGATACAGCCTCCAGCGGCCCCCAGGTAATTTGAGTTTGAGCCCCCTGCCTTAAACTGATGTTGATATTTTCAGATAAAACTTTTTTTAGCTAACTAAAATCCATTTTGCTGCTGCTCCCACCCACAGCAGTATTCTTATTCTCTATAAAATAACTTAATGTTTTACTTTTGTGAGAAACTTTTCTTGAGTTTTCTTGAGTTATCAGCAATAATGTGGCAACAACCAGTGACTCATCTAATCTAATAATCTAATGTTCCATTCCTGTTGTTTCCTTTTATTTTACCTTAAGTTCCCCCAACTCTTTCTCTCTTTCACCTACTTTCCCTGTTTCCATTCTTTCATCTCCTCTTCCTCCTCCCCGTCCAGCCCCTCGGCTAAATAAATGTTTGGTTAATGTGCAGCAGAGATGAAAAAGGCGAGCTGGGATGAAAGAGCGTGGTCATGAAGCGCTGTTTACCCTGTCAAAGCATCAAACCTGATATCGGCCTCTCTTGTAATTATCCTTTTAATTTCCTCGTGTTCACTCCTCCTTGGTGCTGCCACGTTACTCCGGTCTGTGGGAGATTTCCTGCCGTGCTGCCCTCTAATCTGACTGCGTTTCTTTTTCCCAGCTTTTGTTTTGATTTGCTTCTGAATCTGACTGAGGTTTCCTTCCAAACTGAGATTGTTCACCGTTCGTAGAAAGTGACAGAAAAAGATTGATGTCGAACAGATTAAACAAACGGCTACTGAAGGTCGGCTCAAGTTTGGGTTCGACAAAAGACAACAGACGATATTTTGTGGCCCCCACCTTGATATGAAAGTTTAATGTGAGTTTGATATGAATGGCACTTTACTGTGTTGTGTGTGGAAGGTCCCTTTAATTACTTTTTTGGTAATTTTGTGTCTTTTTTTGGTAATTTTGTGTCTCTTTTTTAAATAATTTTGTGTTGTTTTTTTTATAATTTTGTGTATTTTTTATTTAATCTGTGTGTTTTTGGTAATTTTGTGTCTTTTTTTAATAATTTTGTGTCTTTTTTGGTAATTTTGTGTATTTTTGGTCATTTTGTGTCTTTTAAAAAAATAATTATGTGTCTTTTTTAAGTAATTTAGTTTTTTTCTGTCATTTTGTGTCTTTTTTATGTTTTTTTTAAATAATTTTGTGTCTTTTTTAAATAATTCTGTGTCTTTTTTGGGTCATTTGGTGTCTTTTTTTGTCATTTTGTGGCTTTTTTGATAATTTTGTGTCTTTTTTGATAATTTTGTGTCTTTTTTGTCATTTTGTGTCTTTTTTTGTCATTTTGTGTCTTTTTTGGTAATTTTGTGTCTTTTTTTAAGTAATTTAGTTATTTTTTCTGCCATTTTGTGTCTTTCTTTAGTAATTTGTCTGTTTTTGGTCATTCTGATACAGCCTCCAGCGGCCCCCAGGTAATTTGAGTTTGAGACCCCTGCTTCAGAGGAATAAAACAGTTTTGTTAGGTGTCTGAAACTGAGAAATCTGCATCTTTAAGGAATAACCTGGCTGACTGCTTTACTCTCCAATTTGAGACTTCAACAAACTCAAGGGTGTAATTTCGGGTTATTTCTCTTCCCACTGGGCGCTGCACATCTGCTTACAACAGCTGGATGTAAAAGGCACAGACAGACAGACAGACAGAGAAAAAGAGAAATGTCTTAATAAATTATACTTTAAACTGACCAAACCCAGTGTTTACTGGTCAAAAAGTCTGAGCCTGGCTCCAATTTCTAAATTAAATCCATGTTTTCTTTGCGTTTAAATCCATTCTAATGTTTTAGGACATCACAGTCTTGCTTTGGAGAGCACAGCTGTTGGTTGAACCATTTCTGTTATTTTATTTAAATGTACTTCAACATCCACCATCCCAAACAGATTTTAAATGTATGTTTTCTTTATAAGATGCCCCGACATACACCGTTTATCAGAAAAAAAACTGACAAAAACAGGCATGATAGTCAAAATTTGAACTTTCTGAGAGTCTTTGAATGGATCAAAAATTAGAATAAAATGGAATTTATATAAACAACATTTTACCAAGTGCCCAAAATTGTCATGAATATTGGAAAAAATAAAATAAGGTCTCCACATCCTGTACATATTGAACTATTTGAATATTTGCAACTTCTCCTGTCCCCTCCTCTCAGCTCTGTGTAAACAGATTTTCAGTGAATATTTGTCATGTGACCGTTCATCTCAGCAGAATCAATCGTGGCTTCACAGTGTTGCTGAGGAGCAGAATTTAATGTTTTTAACAGGATCTAGTTATTAACTAACGGTTTATTTTTGGTGACTTTTTAAATGAGACATGTAGAATAAAGTGATTTTGACAGAAATATCACAATTTCAAGCGTTGTTTTGGTTACATTTTCTAATGGAAATTTCCGTTACCTATGATCTGTTCAAGGACATTTGGAAAGTTCAAATTCTGCTGATAAAGCCTGTTTTTACAGTTTCTTTCTACGATAAATGGTGTCTTTTTAAAAAAAAAAAAAAGAGGTCTGATTCGTTATCACCTTGGAATGTTTAAATCGAATCGCAAAAAATATTTTTGGCAAAGTTTTAAATGAGACAAGTAGAATACAGTTATTTCACAGAAATATCACAGTTTTCAGCTTCGTTTTTGCTGTTTTTTTCAACAGAAACAATCATAACCTATGACCCAGAAAGTTTAAATTTCGATGAGAATGCCTGTTTTTACGGTTTCTTTCTACGAAAAACGGTTTATTTTTTGCGATCTTTTGAAGAAAACATGTTCAGAGGGTTAAAGGAACAGTTTAGCATTGTAAGGTTTAGATGAAACAATTTAGAAATGTACGATACGACGATAAAGATGAAGCTTGCAGCCAGCTAGCTTGCTAAACTGCTAGCCTGGCTCGCCAACAAAAGCCGCCGTTAAAACTCACTAATTAACACGTAACACATATCTTGTTTGTTTAATCTATAAAAACAGACCACGTCCATGCACACCTGCATGATAAGAGCCATTTCCTGTTCCATCAGCAGCTTTAAATAAACTGTTTGGTCTTCACAAGCTGCTTCTTTTCACAAAAATTTCCCGCAATGCATTAAGTCCGAGCTGGACAGGAAGTAGAGGGGGGAAACTTTGGAAAGAACAGGAAATGATGCGAAAGCTGAAGAATGTCCTCCTACCTCTTTCATGGCTGCCCACTGAGACACACACACACACACAGAGTACAGTTGGATCTAACAAAAGGTCGGTGAAAACAGGAAGTACTATAGAAGAAACATTTCCAGGTCAAGTTAACAAAACATCCCCAAACATTCTTTCCCCTCCAGAAATATATTGGAAAAATTGTCAGTTAAAAACACCCAAAAAGATGTAAAGAGACAGAAATATCCTCGCTGTTCCACTGAAAGTGGAGGTGGAGGTCCAAAAGGTCACAGCAGCAACAAAAACATGTATCCCAGAGTAGAAATCATACAGGAAATTAGGCTAAAGATATTATAATATATATACAGTCATGGAAAAAATGTCAGACCACCCTTGTTTTCTCTAATATATTGTTCATTTTAATGCCTGGTACAACTAAAGGTACATTTGTTTGGACAAATATAATGATAACAGCAAAAATAGATGATAAGAGTTTCATTTAAGAGCTGATATCTAGACATTTTCCGTAATTTTCTTGATAATGATTTTGGTTATTAAGAAAATGTCTAGATATCAGCTCTTAAATTAAACTCTGATGAACTATTTTTGTTGTTATCATTATATCTCTGAAATGTGTTTTGTTTGTCAGAAAAAAAAGTTTTTGCAAGATAAAGTTGCAACAATTAGACGACTAATCAATTTGTCGATCATGAAGATGAAAAAAAGAAAAGTACAAACTACTTTAAAGTAATTTTTCATGCAAAAATAGCATAAAATGCTGTTTCAACCACTCAGATGTTGAGATTTCATACTTTTCTTTGTTTTATTTCTCATTTAACTGATTTTTTTTGTTTTTGGACTGAGAAAACAAGACAAAGACAAGAAAACAAAGACATCAACTTGGACTTTGAGACATTTTTCACTGTTTTTTTTTTGGACATTTTTATAGAGAAAATGATTAATCGATAATTACGATAATCTTTACTTTGCAGCCCTATTCGCTGACTTCACTCAATGGAAATAATCTGTGTTTGCAGCCTTTAATATGAATAATGTTTAATAAAAAATGTGGTATACAAGCATGCATGTGTCCAGTTTATAACATAACATGATTCTTTTTATTCTGGGAGTCGTTTCTGGGTAATGAAGTCCTTCAACTGCCAAAAAACTCAATCTGCTGCCTCTCACTGCTGTCTGCTCCAAGCCACACTTCTTAAATTATCTTTTGTTTATGTTTTTTGCTGCAGTTTGTTTTTTTAACATGCTGGACGTCTTAATTAGGAGGGAAATAAAACACTAGTTAACAGCAGTGTGGGTCCTTTTTTACCATCTCTTGGCTTGTAAAGACGCCAGTAAAGCATCACTGTCCTCTGAACCGCTGGGCAGCCCACTGAATTCCTGCGGTTTGCCAGATTTAGCCTGCGGGCCTGCTCTTCTTTCACCACAGGACAATGCAGCCAGTCTGAATTGAATGTATTTTATTTAAAGAATGGACAATGATGTGAAGGATGGAGGGAAAGCTCGAACAATGACAGCAGATTTAACCCATTAAAGCGAGGAAAGCATTATCGCATTTCTACCATTAAAACCGGGGGCGCTGTTGTGTTATTCTACCAGTAAAGCAGGGAAAGCAGATACGTCGTCTTGTAGTATTTGTAGTTTAATCCACCTATTTTCGGTCTCTTGGCCAATGAAATGCATCAGAATACATGTGGGAGTGCCGCAACGCAATGCAACATGGGACTTTTCCAGAACTTTGAAATCATCACCAAAAAAAGAGACAAAATTACCAAAAAAGACACAAAATTACCAAAAAAAGGACAAAATGACTAAAAAACGAAAAAAAATTACAAAAAAGACACAAAAAGACACAACATGACTAAAGAATGACACAAAATGACCAAAAAAGACACAAAATGACCAAAAAAAAGACACAAAATGACAAAAAAAGACACAAAATGACAAAAAAAGACACAAAAAGACACAACATGACTAAAGAAAGACACAAAATGACCAAAAAAAAGACACAACATGACTAAAAAAAGACACAAAATGACCAAAGAAACACACAACATGTATAAAAAAAGACACAAAATGACCAAAAAGACACAAAATGAATTAAAAAAGACACAAAATTATTTTAAAGACACAAAATTATTTTAAAAAAGACAAAAAATTACCAAAAAAGACACAAAATTACCAAAAAAGACACAAAATTATTTTAAAAAAGACACAAAATGACTTAAAACAAGACACAAAATGACTCTCAAATACTTTTTGAATTTCGTTTCTATCTGCTACAGAGGCTGAAAAATCTATTATTTAGTAGGAGTTGACACTTCTGTTGAATTTCCAGAGAAACTTCAGGTTTTTAGGGGCTTATTTTAAAATCGCCCAGAGGTTTTACAGGCATTTTTTTTACAGCCCTTTTAGGCCTAAATGGGTAAATGTAAGAGCTAGAAAAGTTGTGTGTTTTAGGACGTTAAAACTCTCGTTTTGTCTACGAGAATCAAATGGTTTTCATTTCCGCTGTCACACAACTTCTTATTAATGTCATGCAAACCTGTCATATACAATAAGCCCCTTCATAAATCCAATATCAAAGTGAAAATGCTGCACAAAAGCACCATTTTCCAACCAGAAAGTTGAACAAATCATCATCTCTCTTTGCCAACTTCACATTTCCTTCCTCTGCGTTTACATCATGTAATTAAATCCACTATGTGCATTTTCCCTGCCCGTTCCCTTTAAAAAAGAAAAAAGAAAAAGGCCAATTTCTTTACAAACAGTAAAACACTGTACAGGGGAACCCCAGTGAGTAATTTCCTGATGTGTAAGAAATCCATGTAGCTACTCTCCACCTCAGTTTAGGTTAAGTGAGTTTTAATTGAGCTTAGAATAACAGAGAAGGCACACACACCGAATTTCTCACACTCACTAAAACATAAGTACACACGTGTGCGCGCAGATATAAAAACATGCGAGGCGGAGTCCCCGAGGCCGGGCAGAAATGTTGACGACAGTTTGGCAGGCAGCCAAATTAGAAGACCAGGTGAAGAAAAGGAGTCGTGTATAAAGAGACTTTAGATTTACAAACATTAAACATGCAATAAGGTCAGCGGTCTCAAACTCAAATTACCTGGGGGCTGCTGGAGGCAGTATCAAAATGACAAAAAAGACACAAAAAGACCAAAACAAGACACAAAATGACTGAAAAAACACTAAATTACTTTAAAAAAAAACACAAAATTACAAAAAAAAAGACACAAAAAGACCAAAAAAAGACACAAAATAACTGAAAAAATACTAAATTACTTTAAAAAAAACAACACAAAATTACAAAAAAAAAAGACACAAAAAGACCAAAAAAAGACACAAAATGACCAGAACAAGACACAAAATGACTTTAAAAAAAGACACAAAATTACAAAAAAATACACAGAATTACCAAAGAAAGAAACAATTATTTTTTTTAAAAAGACACAAAATGACCCAAAAAAAGGACACAAAATGACAAAAAAAAAGACACAAAAGGACAAAAAAAGACACAAAATTATTTAAAAAAAAACAAAAAATTATTTAAAAAAACAAAATTACCAAAAAAAGTAATTAAAGGGACCTTCCACACACAACACAGTAAAGTGCCATTCATATAAAACTCACATTAAACTTTCATATCAAGGTGAGGGCCACAAGATATCGTCACGAGGGCCGAAATTGGTCATGTTGGGTATGCTTGTTATCTACACTCTTTTTTGTACATTTTACTCCCTGTGTCCTTGTATTTCCCTGCAGTATATCTCAAATCTATAAGTCCTGCAGCTCTATGAAATCAGCACAACCATGGCTATAAGTTGGAACAACTCAAAAGTGTCTTTTGTTCAGAATAACATAGTTATAATGACATCATTTTTAAAAAGTTGGAATAAAATGGAATTTACATATGCAACATTTTCCAAGTGTCCACAAGTATCTTGAATATTGGAAAACAAAAATTGGGTCCCCATATGCTACACATATTGAATAATTAAACATTTTAACCCTTTGAACCCCAACAAGCCATTTCAGGGTGTTTTTTCCTCTCCTGTCCTCTCCTCTCAGCTCTGTGTAAACAGCCTGCAGTTCCAGTGTGTTAATATCCACTTGTTTTTATTTTCTGATTGCACATAACAAACATCTGAGTAGAAACACCAGATATTTGGGGGGGAAAGTAATATTTTTTTTACCTGAAAACCTCTATTTACAACCTCTCCTGTCCTCTCCTCTCAGCTCTCTGTAAACAGATTTTCAGTAAATATTTGTCCGTCTCGGCAGAATCAATCATGTCTTCACAGTGTCTCTGAAGAGCAGAATTTAATGTTTTTAACAGGATGTAATTATTAAAAAACTGTTTATTTTTGGTGATGTTTAAAATGAGACATGTAGAATAAAATTATTTTGACAGAAATATCACAATTTTAAGCTTCGTTTTGGTTACTTTTTTCCTAATTAGAATCCTTTGTAACCTATGATCCGTTGAAAAAAGTTAAAAATTTGGACGATAACTCTTGTTTTTACAGTTTCTTTCTGCAATCATTTTAGGTGATTACTTAAAGAAAAGTTGTAATTTAATCCAGAGGTTGAGAGGAATAAGCCAATAATTTTATTTCTATCTCATCAGGTTTTTACATTCCTTATAATAATAATAATAATAATAATAGTAATGACCCAGTGAATCATAAAAAAGAAACAGAGGTTCTACCATTCACATGTCCTCACTGCACCAACAGTCCCCTTGTGTTATTAAATGAGGTGGTAACTAGTTTTGGCTTTTCACTAAGGCTCCTTTTCCACTGTTAAAACTATACAAGAAGAGCCAAGTGTGCAAATGTGAGCATTTCATCATCCCTGTGTGACCAGAGTGAGTGTGTGTGTGTGTGTGTGTGTGTGTGTGTTCTTGTTCTTCCTACATAGTGAGGACCAGAACACGTTTTTAACCAACAGAGTGAGCACATTTTTGCAAAGTGAGGACATTTCGGCCTGTCCTCACTTCTTTAAAGGCTTTTTTTAGATTTCAGACTTTATTTTAAAGGTCAAAGGTTACATGATAATGATAATTAACTGAAACTGTATTGTGTGGTTACAAAACTAACTAAAATTATAGTGAAAATGTCCTTTGTTTTCGTCTTTGTCAACTTTTTTCATACATAATGAAGATGGATAAGGCAAAGGAAATAAAGGCAAAATTTACTGTGACCTCTTTTAATCTCCCACCCAACAAATACCCCATTACAATGAACTAAAACTAATAAAAAAAATCAACTAAAACTAAAGCATTTAAAAAAAAAAATACTAAACTAAAACTAGCAAACTCACTCTAAAAACTCATTAAAACTAGCTGAATATGAAAACAAAAATTCACAACAAAATTACAACTAAAACTAATGGAAAAGCCAAAAATATAATTATATTATAACCTTGCAAGGGAATTCACTGTTCCAATGAAGGTCCTCACAAAGATAGAAGTACAAGAATGTGTGTGTGTGTGTGTGTCGGCTGGCAAAGGCAGTAATGTGATTGGCAGAGGTCAAAGTGCAACAGCGTCCCGCCCGATCCTGCAGCCATGATTGGCTATTAGTGTCAGTAACGTGTCAATCAAAGTGAGTTTAATTCACGTGTGGAGTGTCCGTGGTTTGAGTGCTCCTGCCAACACACATAAAACTGCTCTATACAGGCACACAGAGAGTAAAACACACACAAACCACAAGAAAACACACAGACTCATTCGCACCAGCGTGCACAGATTAAATATAATTATAATGTTGAATGGCATCTTTACAAGGTCCTTATGGTTGCAGGTGTTTCAAGACCAAATTAGGTGTTTTTTAATGTTTTCATTATTGTTGCAGGATAACGTCATTTCTAATACATATTTGAAAACCATCAGGAAAAGTTATTATATATATATATATATATATATATATAAAAATATAAAAAAAGTTTCTGTGACCAGATAAAAAAAAAGTTTATGTTCACTTCTATTAGAGCTGAAACACTTTTTTTAAAGTAATGTTTTTAAATTAAGAAAAAAAACATTGTTTCTGCTTCTTAAATGTTAATATTTTCTACATTTACTATGTTTTATTGATTCTGCTGAGACCAACAGTTACTTGTTAAAAAATTGCCGAATTATCCACTGAACCGCAGGTTGTTTACACAGAGCTGAGAGGAGAGGACAAGAGAGGTTTGTTAGTTCAACCTGTAAAAGTGTAAATAGTTCAATATGTATAGCATGCAGAGCCTCTCATTTAGTTTTAAAATATCTGTAACACTTGTGGGCGCTTGGAAAAGTGTTGTATATATAAATTATATTTTATTCAAATTTGTTAAAAATAATTTATCAGATAAATTCAACTTTTTTTAATGATGTATGAAGGAAAAATGTCCACAGGGAGTAAAATGTGACAAAAACAACACTGAAATAACTTGTTGGGGTTCAGACAACTTACATATGGAGCACTGATGGATCATAATGATGCACACATGTCTTCAGACACCACACACACACACACACACATTGGGAAAGCCCCTCAGAGTCAGACATGCAGTACATACCAGACACTGACACACACACACAGTGGATTTAACTGGGTGGGATGCTCATAACCAGTTGCATTCCTAAAGCCATCTATGTGTGTCCATCTGTCTGAGTCTGTGTGAATGAACGTATACTGCTTAGTGTGTGTGTGTGTGTGTGTGTGTGTCTAACAGCATTAGACGGGGGTCCGCCTGCTGCACAAACAGGAGCAGAAAACCCAGCAACGCTCCGACTGCAAGATCTGGTTTCAAAGCCAGAACAAGACGCGCTGCTGCCAAACAGCTGTCTCAAGCTGTCCGCAGAACACACAGGAATACTTCCAAAACCAGAAAAAGTGTAAATACTGGTTAAAAGTTTGAGCCCAGTTGAGAATTTTAAAAAAGTGTCAACATCATGGGTGCAGAAAAGCTGAGAAAAAATACATTTTTAAGTAAAACAGGATTTAAAATGCATTTGAAGATGTTCTGCATTTCCACTTGCATCCTCTAGGGGGCAACAAGAACAAAGTAAAAAAAAAGGAGGTAATTCATTAATTAAATCCTGGAATATTTATGTAAAAATATAAAGATGTAATTCACACAACCTATGATAAAAAAATATTTTATAAAAATATCTAAAACCCCAGATTTCCTCCTTTTTAAGTTTCTTATATATCTTTTTTTTGTGCGTAAATGCACATGTAAAAATGTTTATAAAGCAGAAGAGGGAGGTTTTTGAATAGAAAGGGGAAAAAATCTAAATAACGTGGGTGATAAGAAAGCGATGAACAGTGATAAATATTTACTGTGCAGAAAATGGGTGCAGAAAAGCTGAGAAAAATTATATTTTTAAGTAAAACAGGATTTAAAATGCATTTGAAGATGTGCTGCATTTCCACTTGCATCCTCTAGGGGGCAACAAGAACAAGGTAAAAAAAAAGGAGGTAATTAATTAATTAAATCCTGGAATATTTATGTGAAAATATAAAGATGTAATTCACACAATATATCATACAGAAATATCTTATGAAAAATATCTAAAACCCCAGATTTCCTCCTTTTTAATTTTTTTTTTTACACATTTTTGTGCGTAAATGCACATGCAAATATGTTTATAAAGCTGAAGAGGGAGGTTCTTGAATAGAAAGGAAAAAAATCTAAATAACGTGGGTGATAAGAAAGTGATAAACTGATAAATATTTCCTGGAGATTAGCATATAATTTAAATTTCAGCTAATATGCTGTTTACATCTGACCTTGGATCTGCAGGGCAGTTTCACCCAACACCCTCTAATTCACTCTGAAGACGCCACACTTGACTTCAGTTCACAGAGTGGAAATATTCCTGCCATTAGTTCTGCTTCATGAGCCAAAATACCAACTCTGGGCTGGGAGGAGAAGGGTGGGAACCAGGCAATAATTTATCCTCCATGTTTCACACGGATAGTATCAGGGTGCTGGAAATTAACATTAAAGCTGATTATATTAACGCTTTTATGGTAATAGTGGATGCAATGACTGTGTGTAATGTGCAATAGTGATGTCTGACTGACTCAGCAAGCTTTTTAACATCTTTTAGGTGTTGATTTTTTTTTATTGGCCATAACTTTACATATGATAAAGGCCAATTTTAGCAAAGAAAAAGCAGTAAACTGTCCAAATGTCTTCAGGGATCTGTTCATTTTCAGGTACATTCTTATATTTTTTGAACATGTTTGCATGCTTTAATGTTTCAGAACTTTTCTCATTCTGCCTACAGCTGCTGCACGTCTATCCACCCTCCCAATAAAAGCCCCGGCTGCTTTGATTGGTCAGCGTTTCTGGGTCTGACTGCAGCAAAGGGAAAAGACCATGTACACAATTCAACACTTGCCAGCAGGTTTGTATATAAAATGTAAAAACTGCAGTCACATGACTGGAGCAGATTATATTTAAATCTGTCACAAACTGACATCAGTTTGAGCCAAAACAGGTTAAAAAGAAACTGTTGGAAATGGAGCCACAGAAGAGGCTGAAACCTGAAGTTTATGCTGCTTTTTGTACACCTTTACTACATTACCTGACACATTTTTAATATGAACATCAGAGATTGTAATATTATATATGAGAGAAAATAAGGAAAACCATAGTGGAGCATTTTGCAGGTTCAGTCAGAGACTCACAAAGTTAAAGGTATTCTTTTAAAATTAAAATAAAATGACAATAAAATATTTTTATTTTATTTTTCATTTTATTTTTATTTTTTATTTCTTTATTTTTATCTTATTTAATTTAATTTATTTTATTTTTATTTATTTTATTTTATTTTTGTTTTAATTGTTAATACGTTTTACATTTCTATGTAAATAATATTGTTAATATTTTACTATATTTTTTTACTTATTTATTTGCTTATATTTGTAGTTTATACTGCTGTTTACTATTTATTATTATTTTGCTATGGGGGAATGTGGGACTTATAAAAGGAAATCTTAATCATAAACCATCTTAAATCATCTTATAAACCTTAAAAAAAATTTCAGGGCTGGAGCTCCAAAAGCTACTGTTTTCTCGTTGATTTCTTTGACATTTAAATGCTTTTTTAAATCATTTCTAAAGCAAAACAGAGTTTATCAGCTGACACCTCGGAGGTCAAAGGTCACTTCCTGTGATGTGTTTTTGCAAGCAGATTCCTGACAGAGCAGGAAAAGCACAGCCACCTTCCTATCGTCTCCTCCCTCACCTTCCTTCCCACATTCAACGCCAAGTCATGTAAAGTGTCGATAAAAACATTCACTTTGAAGTCATGAAACTATTCAGGAGAGGAATCCGTGTGCGTGCAGGTATCTGGTGTGTTTACCTCCTGACTGCGAGCTTCAGTATCCGGTAGGATCCCTTGATGAGGATGAGGGCTTCCTGTCTGCTGCCGTAGAGGGCGGAGCCATTTATGTTAATGAGCTCGTCGCCGACTTTCAGCTTCTTGCACAGCGCGGCCTTCCCTCCATCCTCGATCTGCACACAAAGACAATCGGTTGAGATGAAAGAGGGGAAAAGTTGGACGGCAAACAGAAAGTACATTCAAGTTTTAAGAAAAAAGATACTCCAGTCCCAGCAGCTGCCAAAGCCTTTAAAACTCCACTTTTGGAGGCATTTTTGGTCAAACTGTGTCCGTTCTCCATGGAAACGGAGCTCTAACAAGGCATCTCCAAAACAGCCCGGACCAAACATCCCACAGAAACTCATCACATTCCTCTGGAATGGACTCTGTGCTGACTGCAGGTCACACAGTGGTTAAAGCTCGGGTTGTTAATGCATCGCTCGGATGTTTCGGGGCCGTTTCTTTAAGGCGGCAGAGGGGTGAAACACTGCGCGGTGCAGCGGTGTGGTGTGAGGTTTGAGTTTGGCGGTAAATCACATCAGGAGGAAAAGATGAAAGAGGGTAAAGACGGGAACACACACAGACGAACTGACCCGATTCATTGACCGGACCTAAGACTCAGGGGAAAGAAATGTGGGCAGAAATGAAGTGTTTTTCAAAAAGAGGAAGATGTTTTGTGAAGCAAAAAAAAACTCAACTTCTTCAGCTTCTGCATATTTAAAATATCCTGCTCTAGGGGTGGGCGATATGGACCAAAACCAACAAGGTCCCACAGGAATCCGTGAAATAGCCACGGATTCGCTTAACTCAAAATCCGTGGAATAGCCACGGAATCACTCAAATTTCCGTGAAACTGACACGGATTTTGCTACAATGCAAGTTAATGACAGTCATATCCCGTGGCTATTCCAACATACAAAGTGATTATGTACATTCACTGAGTGAATATTTAGAAAATAAAATAAAAAAATATAAAATAAAATATATTTCTCGCTACAAATGTGATCAAAATCCATTTTTATGCAGAAATTCAAAGTAAAAATATTGATTTTTTTCACTAAAAATGAGAGAACTGTCCGCCATGTTTTTTGTTCTGACCGCCGGGACCTTGAAAAAAACATGACTTGGAACAAACCAATAGGAAAAAATTTCCATGGAATAGCCACGGGATATGACTGTCATTAACTTGCATTGTAGCAAAATCCGTGTCAGTTTCACGGAAATTTGAGTAATTCCGTGGCTATTCCACGGATTTTGAGTTAAGCGAATCCGTGGCTATTTCACGGATTCCTGTGGGACCAGGTTCACCAAAACTCATATCATGGTATAGAGCCGGGCCATATATCGATATATAAATATTAGGGCCGGGACATTAACGCGTTAATTAAGATTAATTAATTACACAGAAATGAACGCATTAAAAAAATGTACGCATTTTAACTTATTTTTTTATTTCTGCACCGCGGAACGTTTCTCACTGGATGAGTTTCAGGCGGACCGATTATACTGGAGCACCAACTAGCGTTCATGAGTTCAGACAACAACAAACCACAGTGAACATGAAGGAAGAAGCTGATGAGACCTTTGGTTGGCCCCGTGGATGATGGGACATTTAGTTACTAAAAACCAACGGATGGAAGCGTCGATAAGAGCATGGTTGTGTTGCTATGCAACAAGGAATTCACATATCACCGCAGCACATCCAGCCTCAAGTATCACCTCAATGCTAAACATATAGCAGCTAGCGGCTAGTGTGGTAGCTAGTGTGGATTGTGTTTTACTTAAAAAAATAAAGTATTCTAGTTTACAGAAGGTCTACCTACCTATAGGCTACCTGGATTTATGAAATGTACTATATTTCTAAATATGCTTTTGCTACACTTAATGGCAAAAATTGCACTGGTCTGTTGGACTTGAACAAAAATAAAAAAATAAAAATTATTTTTGTTGCTTAAGCTTATGTATTCAGTCATTATTCAATGGTATACTAAAAATCCATGTGAAAAAAAATACTTCACTGTTCTCAGGTCAAATATTTATATGCGATTAAAATGCGATTAATTTCGATTAATTAATTACAAAGCCTCTTAATAATTAGATTAATTTTTTTAATCGAGTCCCGGCCCTAATATATATATATATCAATATATTTCTTAATGTGATATGGAATTAGACCATGCCGCAGATATAAATATAGTTCAAATGTGTGCTGTGATCCTTTGCTCCAGGCACGCGGCTTTATATATAAAAGCAGTAGTGGAGTTTGGTGAGAGTTCAAAGCTCTAACGGTTTAGTTTCATAGATGATTGATTCCATTAACAGAAGGCTGGATTCAATAATTACTGTGGTTGTTTCAAAAGTATTCTCTCTCATTTTACACTCAAAAAACAGCGAGTCAGATCCTGTTTCAGGGGTCGGCAGGCAGGTTAGAATTTATCTTCTTTTTTCTTTTTTTTACCAACCATTGCAGATATAAAACCCAGGTGAATTCCTCCATGAACCCAGTATAAATGCTTTTAAAAAAATGCTTCATGGGCAAATAAAAAGGAACAAATTCCAGATCATGCAGTGTGAAAATGTAGAGCAGGTTTGTGCCTCCTCACATCATTCAGTCATTCATTCATTCATGCATTCTCTTGCTGCAAAAATCAAAGGAATGCATGTCACGGAAACACTGCTCTGATTTTACGCTTGTAGGTTTTACAGACACGCAGCGGGGAACTTTTGCTTTATGAGGCAGCTCAAACATAAATCGAGATCTTTCATATATTAACTCATGCTTTTTGCCTGTTGGGCCTGATACTGTCACGAATTGGGACTTCAAAAGGTTAATATTTTATAAATTTGATCCTGCTGTAATACCACTCTGGACATGGGAAACTGAGCTGAGATTCATCACAACTATAAGTTTTGATGTCAAACAAAGGTGACGTTTAAAAAGGTATACTGTGAAAAAATCCAGTTTATAATCATGTAATTAATTTATTTTAACATGTTGCCAATTTATTATCGGTCAATTGTTGCAGCTTTAATTGCTTTAAACCTTTGAACTGATGTTTTCTTTACAATAATGCCAAAAATACATAAATAAAACAGGCATTATCTGTGAAATTTGAACTTTGTAGCGGCCCTTGAATGCATCATAGGTTACAAAAGTTTCTGTTAGAAAAAGTAACCAAAACGAAGCTTAAAAATGTGATATTTCTGTCAAAATCACTTTATTCTACATTAGGGCTGGGCGATATATCGATATAAAAGATATATGTGATATGGAGTTAGACCACATCACATATATCGCTATAGTTCAAATTGTGCACTGTGATCATTTATTTAGGATATTTCTTTATTTAAATGTGCACTTTATGGAGCTTTGATTCTTAAAAAAGCTACTCCTGTTGTTATACAGTATTGATGTTCACTTAAATAAACAGTTTCAATAAAACTACTTGTGACATGTCATATTTGACTTTGACTTTGACTGAACATTTGTTCTCACTTTGCGATAAAAGTATATCGGGATATATATATCGTATATCGATATTCAGCCTAAATATATCTGGATATGACTTTTGGTCCATATCGCCCAGCCCTATTCTACATGTCCCATTTAAAACATCCCCAAAAATAATGCATTTTTAATAACTAGATCACTAGAAACATTAAATTCTGCTCCTCAGCGAAACTGAAGCCATGATTGATTCTGCTCACGAATCAAGACGAACGGTCACGTGACAAATATTCAATGAAAATCAGACAGAACTGCAGGCTGTTTACACAGATCAGAGAGGAGAGGACAGGAGAGGTTGTAAATAGAGGTTTTCAGGTTAAAAATATTACTGTTTTTCCAAGTATCTGGTGTTTCCACTCAGATGTTTTTTTGTGCAAACTGAAAATAAAAACAAGGGGATTGAAATGCACTGGAACTGCAGGCTGTTTACACAGAGCTGAGAGGAGTGGACAGGAGAGGAAAAAACTGAAATGGCTTGGTTGGGGTTCAGAGGGTTAAAATAATTTTTGTGTTTTGAAATGATTTTGCAACAAGCATGAGTTTTAACACACTCAGCAATATTTTGATAGCAAAAACCATAAATAAAGTGCCAAAAAGCAGAACTACCAATACAAACAACAGAAAGAACAGATGCCAGTTCATCAATAATGACTGATTAGTCTCCGTGTGTCGACTCTTTTCTGAGTCAGTTTCAAAGCACTTTGGTTCAGTTTCACTTCAGTCTGACCTACATGCCTGTGCTGTGTGTGTGTGTGTGTGCTGTGTGCTGTGTGTGTGTGTGTGTGTGTGCCAGCCATGCTGCTGTGGGATGTCCAGACAGGGTGAGGTCACTCCTGGCACCGGGGAGACGTAGAAGAATGCCCTCTTTATGTGCTGAAACACACACACACACACACACACACACACTAACACACACACACACGGACACACCGGTCAGACACACCCTTTTATTTTTAGATTCAAGGGGTGACTTAATGGCTTCGGTGTGTGTGTGTGTGTGTGTGTGTGTGTGTGTGTGTGTGTGTGTGTGTGTGTGTGTGTGTGTGTGTGTGTGCGTGCAGTGGCACGTTGCCTGTTATTGTGCACTGTTAAAAATGTTGTTTTTTTAAACGGGAATCCCCATGTTGGTCACAGGTTGTCATCACTTGGCTATCACCTGACACACACACACACACACACATACACACACAAACACACACACAGAATCGAACAACAGCCTCTTTATCAAACTGTAATGATCATCTCCAGTCTGAAGATAATTAACAGCAGGGTACAGATGATGCAGTGTGTGTGTGTGTGTGTGTGTGTACTTTTGACAAAAATGATTAACACAGCAAACATCTGCACTTCAATATTAAACAGCAGGAGTTACCCTAGAAGTTCCTTTACAGTACACATCTGTGTGTGTGTCTGTGTGTGTGTGTGTGTGTACCACTGCAAGGCGGTACCTAAACATGTGCATGTGAAACCTCACATTACCAAAAGGTCGAGACAGAGAAAATTAGTAGTTCTCCGGATAACACCGCTTTAAAGTGAAACAGTGTGTATATACACACACATGTGGGACACACACACACACACACACACACACACACACACACACACTAAAAGAAAAGATGCTCCAAAGCTCTGGCAGTGAGTTCAGTTTGGGAAAAGTCGTGTCATTTCTTTGACTGTGAAGTTATACAGCAATTTAAATCACACACGTACACATTTGTACAGCACACACACACACACACACACACACTTACAGATACACAACCGCTGGCGAGAAATAAAGTGAAGGAAACAGTTTCTCATTTGTTTACATGAAGACATCCAGAGAATACAGGAGGATCTGTGCAGCCTCGGAAAAGTATTTACACACAAAGATTGGAATCAGTGTGTCATATGCTTGAATTGAAAAAAGATAATTGAGCGCGCACACACACACACACACACACACATGCATATCTTTGCTTTTTTTAATCTGATCTCATGTCTTTGTGACGTCTTTATCCAGTCGTATAAACAGCACAAACAAGAAGCTGGCGTCACCTTCTGGGTGTCAACGTTTTTTGTTTATGTGGTAATTTGAAGCTGACACAATAAATAAACATCTTTCTCCAGAGTAAATAATAATTATCAGTGAGGTGTTTGTGTAATCTGAGGTGGATGAACTTGTATTTTGTTTATAAGTCATTAAATGTTCGTTTCATGCCACATTGCCTCCTGAATGGAGACGGTTTTAAAGACGTTATAAGGAGATTTAAGAAGAGACAATGTTCCATTCAGGTGAGTTCTTTTTGAATTACTTCATCCATAAGGTTCTCTTGTGGTGTTTTCTAACATAAATCAAAGCGACTCGAGAAGAGACAAAGTTCAGACACACAATAGGTGTTTGTGCATTACATTCTGCAATCACACGTTTTCTTTTAAGGTCATGTAAACAAGGAGGTAGGGGATTAAAATTTCTCCTGAAGAAAGCAGACTTCTTGTCCATAAAACTGGGTTTCTTTTAACATTGGAGAGTGAACAAATTGAGAAAAGAGAGAGAAAAAACAGAGAAACAAGGGGGAAAATAGATTAAAATAAGAAAAAAAGTACAAGAAATAGAAAAATGAGGGAAATAGAGAAAAAAAAGCAGGAAAAATTAGAGAAAAGGGGAAAATTAAAAAAGGAAAAAAATTAGAAAAAAAGAGAAAAATAGAGGATGACAGGGAAAAAATAGATCAAAATCAAGTGTGAAAAACAGAAAAGAGGGAAATAGAGTAAAGGAAAAAATGGGGAAAAAATAAAAATAAAAAAGATTTAAAAAAATAAAAAATTACAAGACATGCTAAAAGAGAAAAAGAGAAATCAAATCTTCAAACTTCAAATGTATCAATCATTCATTATCATCAATTATTAATTACACCTAAGACAAGGGGGGAAAAGAACAAAAAATAGGAAAAAAGGGGAAAATTGAGGAAGAAACCAAAAAAGTCAAAATAAGAAAAAATGTGTGGGAAAAAGAGGAAAAATAGAGGATAGAGGAGGAAAAATAGATTAAAATCAAAAACATTTAAAAAAGAGGAACAATTTTAAAAAAAATTGAGAAAAAGAAAAAATATCTAAAAAAACTACAAGAAAAAACAAGCTAAAAAGAGAAAAATAGAAACCGCCAATCTTCAAAATTAAATTGTATGCAACATAATTGATTACACCTGAGAAAAGGAGGAAATAGAAGGAAAAAGAAACATGAGGGGAAAAAAGAGAGAAATGAGGGTGAAAAGTGTCTATTCTGCATCAATTGGGCAACTTCTGTAAATTGTGTTTGGTCACAACTGTTCCGGAGCTACAGCACCCGAGGCTCATGGGTAATGTAGTATTTAGAGCCATCAAGCTGCAGGGTGTTTATATGATCCAGCAGACGATGATAAGCAACATTAAGGAGCTCATTAAAAGAACAAATTTAAATGCTCAGCAGCTCCCGACTTCTAAATGGAGCCGTCAACCTGACAGGTCGACACATGCTCCCAGGAGCCCTTTCTGCTCCGTGTGGCCCCCAGGACAAAGGCCCCGGGGGAGGGAGGAGAAGCTCCCAGGACCCCCTGCTGCACACCAGCTCCATGCTCCTGCTATTGTCTGCACATAGGCCTGCCAACATAATACATTGTTTAGGACGATATATTTTACCAGAAACTATCACAATAAACGATAGTATCGTTATATCGATGTCGTTTTAGTTTTATAACCATATTAGAGCATAATAAGTTCATTTTTTCCACAGCAATGCATTTTTAAATCTTGAGAATATTTAACACTGGGATTGAAATGTGGAAAAGTAATATTAAAATATCCTAGATCATCCTACAAAAACGGCACAAAATGACAAAAAAAGGACACAAAATGACAAAAAAAAATACACAGAATTACCCAAAAAAGACATAAAATAACCAAAAAAGACCAAATGACAGAAAAAAACTAAATTACTTAAAAAAGAAACAAAATGACCAAAAAAAGCCACAGAATTACCAAAAAAGACACAAAATTATTTTAAAAAAAGACACAAAATTATTTTTAAAAGACACAAAATTACCAAAAAAAGTAACTAAAGGGACCTTCCACTCACAACACGGTAAAGTGCCATTCATAAAAAACTCACATTAAACTTTCATATCAAGGTGGGGGCCACAAAATATCGTCACAAGGGCTGCAATTGGCCCGCGGGCCGCGAGTTTGAGACCCATGGTTTATGACAAAAAACTGAATATCTCTTTGGTTTGTGGACAAAACAAGAGATTTGAGGATGTCGTCTTGTGGTTTGGAAACACTGATTGATATTTTTCAACAACAACTAATCGATTAATCGTTTAAATAATCAACAGATTAATCGATGATGAAAATAATCGTTAATTGCAGTCCTATATCACAGTAGTTCTCAACCTTTTTGAGTCGCGACCCCCAATTTAACATGCATGTTGTCCGTGACCCCAGCTCACTGAACAGAATCTCACATGCACAGTTTAGATCACCCAAAAAGACACAAAATGACCAAAAAAAGTAAACAAATGACCAAAAAAGACACAAAATGAAAAAAAAGACACAAAAAGACAAAAAAAAAGACCAAAAATAGAAACAAAATAACCCAAAAAAAGAAAAACAATTACCAAAAGACAGAAAATTACTAAAAAAAAAAGACACAAAATTACCAAAAAAGACACAAATTGACCACAAAATGACAAAAACAAGACACAAAATGACTAAAAAAAACCGTGACCAAAAAGATGAAAACACATTAACCCATTAACACTTTAACACAGTGGAGACAGAGCGGGCTTCCAAAATGATTTGGCGACCCCCAGAAATCATCTCGGGACCCCAATTTGGGTCCCGACCCCAAGGTTGAGAACAGCTGCTATATCAAACAGGCCTATCTGCCTCGCCACCGCTCAGCTGGGAGACGAATGTGGAAACACGGAAACATAGAAACATAGAAACATGGTTCAGAAGCTGTCAGTTCTTCACACAGAACTCTGAAGGTAGAGCCCAGTCTCTTCCACATTTCCTGTTTGAATTCACCTTAATTTCCACTGTTGGTTAAAAGTGTGAGTCACTGAGTGTTTGACCGACTTTGCAGAATGAGGTCAAAGACTGAAGGAGCTGCAGCTCGTGCGTGGGAGGAGCAAGGCACCAGCGGCTCCAGGGGCCGAGGTTCAATTCCCACCAGCGCCCAGCTGCACCTGGAAGTTTCTTTGTTTACTTATAATGTTTTGTGGTGTTTCCACAATCTAGAATAAAACTGACTTGGCTTTACTTATGTGGTTCAATGAGTTTCCACACACACTAAGGAGTATTTTGAGTCTTGTCAAAAAGCAAAAGGAGCCAGTTAAAGTCAATAAAGAAGCAGATATATGAAGAAAAAAGTTTTCAAAAGCTTGTGAAAATCATTTCAAAGTCAACACAACTGAGAAAAGGGAGATTTTAGGGTTCGGATCTTAGGGATTGTGGATTCAGCTGCCAAAGTTTCTGTTTTAAAGCATTTATTATTAATTATGTTATGTTATGAATCTTCCAGTCTGTCCTTACATCACATGCATGGCTCCTTTTTCTCCACACAAACTTGGCTAACAGTCAGATTTTTCATTTTATTTTAATTAACAAAGTCTAAAGCTGCCAGGAACCCAAAATACAAACAAAAGACACAGGTGTCTATGGAAATGTACCTTTTTTTTTTAACATTTATACACAAAAAACAGCAGAAAAAATAATAAATAATAAAACTACAAAACAGTCTATTTGCATGTAAATTAAAAATAGTAATAGTTTTCATTGTTGAAAGAAAATTCACATTTTAAAAATGCTCTAGAAACATAAATGGCACACTGTGAAAGCTCCTATGATTGAACTTTAACTGGCTTTCTCAGCTTGTCTACATATCATATATAGATAAAGTTATTACTGTAAATAAAACACGCATTTTCAATAAATAGATGGACTCCAGAGGGTTAATAGTGCCAGAGAGGAAGCACAAATCTGTCAAAGTCAAAAAACTAAACATTCACAGCAGAATAGTTTTTTCTAAATGGAGCTGGGTGCTGCTGGTTTAAAGTGAGGAATTAAAGCATTTAAACACCTTTTTCTCACATTTATGACTTATTTGAGGTCAATGAAAAAGGCCATAAAGCTTCTAACTAAGCGCCTGACTAAGAACAGCGATCACTGCCAGATGTGCCGGGTTAAATTCTCTCCATGCAGGTAGAGCAACGCACCTTTTATCTCCAAATGAGTCCAGGCTAATGGTTTCTACACTGTAAAAACAAACCTGTTGTTTTTACGGTAACAAGCCGGCAGCTGTGGTTGCCAGAACTTTACCTTTAATAAATACGGTGCAACTTTTTGTAATATTACAGTAAAATTGTATTAGCACTGTTGATTTCCCGTTTAAGATTGCCATTTTAGTCCATATTTTAGCGTAAAAATAAAAAGTTTTTCCATCAAAAAAAACCCTGCTCTGCCATATAACTGACAAGAAACACTTTATAAAATGCCAGATTTTACCATTAAATATTACAGTATATTTCTGTTGGAGATATGGTGTTTAGTACATTTAACAGTGAAAAAAAGTATTTTTTACAAAAAAGAAATGCAGAAATGACGGCTTGTATATATATTACAGTATATTTTTTGCACGACAAACATGGTGCCAGTGTATTTTACAGTGGAGTAATGTATTTTTTTTTTAAATGTAATACTAAATACTGTTTTGGCTGATATAAACATTTACGATGTTTCATTGTTACTGAAACTGAATTAACCCATTTATCATTTTACGGTCTTTAACTGTCATGGTTTAGCAGTTTTTCACTGTAAAATCTAAAGACATTTTTTACAGTGTACTCTCCCTGTGGGAGAAGAGGGAGGTGCACACGAGACAAACGGGTGATTCTCATGAAGCCAGTCTAAGTTCTGTCTGTGAAGATTATAAGGACACACTTTATTAAACTAAATATATTTCACTTATATGAATGAACAATATAGCCATAATGGGGCACAATTCATTGTTTTGTGCTAAAATAATATTTTTGAACATATTTTTGATTCACAAATTCATTACCGTAATGCGTCCAGATAAAAATGTCATGGTTTCCCAACACTTATACACAATAAATATTTAATAAACTACAAAAAAATAAATATAAATTTGTTTAAAAATGTAGAATTTAACAGAATATAATCAAACATAATGGTTTTTAACAATGTATGAAGAACAAAATCGGAATGAAAATTGATGAGAAAAAAATGGTTAGATGTTACGGTAATGATAGAATTGTTTGCATTAAAATATGTGTATATTTTTAAAAAATACATTTTGATATTTAGATTTTGATACCAGCTATGAGCCTTTGAGCATATTTAAGTGCTTGCCAAAGAAAAAAAAGAAAAAACTTTTGTTGTTTTTTTTTTTATTTAAAAATGTGTGTTTCGCTAATGAATTTTGCTCACAGTGTCTCTAAAAATGTCAGAAAATACCTTAAAATTATTTAAAAATAGATTATAAAGTCATATTACAGTGACTTTAGATTGTATATGTTATAAAGGGTCAAATAAAATATGTATTTAATGCTCTTGGGTTTTAGCTGTGAGCTGCACCATGTTCATGAGAATCACCCAAACAGTTTCTCCTCGGAGCTGTAAGGAGCTGTAAGGAGCACACACCCTCCATCACCTCTGGCCTCCAGTCGGAGCCTTGTGAGCTTCTCCTCCCTCCTCACACCCACGCTCACACAAGGCCTCTTTATCAGGGAGGAGGAGGAGGGGAAGGCCAGAGATGGAAAAAGAAAAAAGCTCCCACGCTCACACCACAAGCACCAACAGCTATAGGTGTGTGTGTGTGTGTGTGTGTGTGTGTGTGTGTGTGTGTGTGTGTGTACGGCTGCCGTTGAGCTCCATTGATCCCCGATGCTGCAACTGTTTGGGTGTGATGTCCTCAAACAGCCTTTGACCACAAGAATCATCACAAACAGAGGAGAGGAAAAGAAGGAAGAATGGGGGAAAAATTTAAGGATCTACAGAAAAGAGGAAAAGGCAAGGAAAGCAAAAAGAAAAGAAGGGGCAGAAGGAAGGGAGGAAGGACAAGAAAAAAGAAGTATGGAAGGAAAGGAAAGGAAAGGAAAGGAAAGGAAAGGAATTAGAGGACAAGGAAAGAAAATAAGGAAAGGAAAGGACTAGGATAGAGAAGGAAAGAAAATATAGGACAAGAAAACTAATTAAGGAAAGGAAAGGAAAGGACAAGAAAAAGGAAATAAGGAAAGGAATTAGAGGATGAGGAAAGGAAAGGAAAGGAAAGGAAAGGAAAGGAAAGGAAAAGAAAAAGGAAATAAGGAAAGGAATAAGAGGACAAGGAAAGAAAACTAGAAAATTTCCTCTGGGGAAATTCTGAAAGGGCCACGGGGGCTACTGCCGGTGTGTGTACACTATGATGAGATTCTTCAGAGATTTCAAACAATTAATACTAGTAATGTTATGATACTATATAATATACAAGGAGCACACCTACAACAAGCATTCCTTTTCAAGTATTTATTTAGACAGCAACCTATGACCTTTAACCTCAAAATGTGTGTGTGTGTGTGTGTGTGTGTGTGTGTGTGTCTGTGTGTGTGTCTGTGTGTGTGTGAGTGTGCGCGCTTACGCGCATGTGTGTGTGTGTGTGTGTGTGTGTGTATCTGTAACTGTAATCACAGCAAAGATGAAAGGCAATCAGAGCAGAGCAATCAACACAATTAACTGCCACTGTAGAATGTTCTGGAACAGTGACAGCAGCCAGAGGTGGACAGACTGGAATTTCTGGCCTCGAACAGAAAGCATTTTTGGCAAAACTATAATACCTATCATTGATCCGAGCGTCCTGAGTTCTTCCTGAACGTCTACATATGGGTTTTTTTTTTAAGAAAAATGAAAAAATAGCTTTGTCAGAGCGATCTAAAATAACTGTTACATCTCCCTTTTTCAGAAATCTTCCTGCGTTTTTAATATGGGAGCCAATGAGGCTGTTGGTGCGTGTTGGTGGTGTTGGTGGATCATCTGTGCGTCCTACGCCCAAACTATAACTCTGACAGCTTTACCAGAGGATTGTGAGTGAGAAGACAATATGTTTCTATGTATAAATTATTTCTGTAGAGTGGAATTTGTGGCCTGGAGCGCAGTTTTCAAATTTATTTTTTGACAATTTTTTCTCTCCCTCTACACTCTGGCGATGATGTCACACACCGTGACACGAACATTCCGTGCAATACACACCCGTTATAATCTCAGAATTTCTCCAAAAATGATCATGGTCATTGAACAGGGATTGATAAAAAACTATATGACCTATCGAAACGTGGATTAATACACCGATACACAAGACTTGTGTCTACTGTTTAAAGTTTAAATGGAGTCTTATGTCGCAAAAAATTTGTATTCCGAAAAGTAACAGCTACAGCTATTGCTGTATGGGACCATTGCTCGGTGCGATTGCCCCGTGGCCCTAATAAGGAAAGGAAAGATAGAGAAGGAAAGAAAATACAGGACAAGGAAAGGAAATAAGGAAAGGAAAGGAAAGGGAGAGAGAGAGAGAGAGAGAGAGGAAAGGAAAGGAAAGGAAAGGAAAGGAAAGGAAAGGAAAGGTTAAGTCATGGCCACCTAACATATATATTTAAAAAAAAAAAATGCTCTTATTCTTTTCTCTTCTTTTCTTCTTTAACATATAGGACTCCTTTAGTGAAGACAGTTAGCTCTTAAAGTTATATACGTACTTACTTGATTCCTATGGTCTATGTCTAGTACCATCAGGTTGAATGCACTTATTGTTTGTCGGAAAGGAAAGGAAAGGAAAGGAAAGGAAAGGAAAGGAAAGGAAAGGAAAGAAACACTGATGATCATCAATCCTCTGGATTATTGACTCTCAAACATGAAACCAGAGAAACATCCTGCGGTTCAGTCACATGGAGGAACACCAACATGTGAGCAAACACTCACTTCCATGTGAACATCTCTCCATCTCTCTCTCTCTCTCTCTCTCTCTCTCTCTCCATCTCTCTCTCTCTCTCTCTCTCTCCATCTCTCTCTCTCTCAGGTTTAACAGAGTGTGTTTTGTTTGGTCCGGAGGAGGAATGCCTCTCCGTGTTTCCTCGTTTGCTTCCTCTGACAGATTCCTTCAGTGAGTTGGAGCTTCATACTTCACATCCTTGCGCTGCTTTCCATCACCAGCATGTCACTTATTACACACAAACTGTTGTTCAACACAGTCTTGTTTGGTGATCTGTGTTTCTTCCACCTCATTCACAAACCCCACAACCTATAGACAGCTGGAAGTGCTGGGTGCTTGGGAGTTAATGACCCAGAATGAAACAAACTTCAAACTGTAAAACTGGTGTTTTGTGCAGGTTGAATGGCTTTTAAAAAATCAAAAGACTGCCAGGTAAAAGGAAAATGAAAATGATTTGCAAGCAGGGCTGGAAAAGTGAATTTTACGGATTTACGAATCTTTAAAGTTTCTTAAGGATTGTTCTCAGTCCAAAACAAAATAATTAATTATTAAGAATAATTAGTCTTGGACTTGATTTGCTGATCTTAGTTCAATGAAGAGAAGTACTTGGGCGCCTGGAATGCCCTGCTTAACCTGCTGCCCCCGCGACCCGGCCCTGGAGAAGCAGACAAGAATGGATGGATGGATATACATTTGGAAAACATATGAAGACCATCACTGTCTTTACTTCCTGTATTTCCACGTTTTGTCCACTTGATGTTTATTAAAAGACAATTCAAGCATTCCTCCACTTACACACAAATCATATATATCTAAACACTGGAGCCGACTCGTGTGGTTTTTCATGTTTGTTTTTAATCCTGAACTTTATAAGCATTTATTCAAAATGTGCTGCAGACGCTGTCTGGTAGGTCTCCTCGCTGGTATATTTTTATTAGCCGAACTCCCAGGACGAGACTAAATATTTTAAATTCAAATTAAAAAGCCCCTTCACTCTCCCACCCACTCTTACTTGAAGAGGTGCCAAAAATGTAGCGATACTTGTTGCTTTTTTGCTCAAACTGTCCTCCAACTTTGGCGCCTTATGAATTGAGGAGGAAAGCGACAAATAAACAGCTCGAAAAGCAACAAACATGTTGGGTGCATCACATGTTAAACTGTCACATTTTACTCACTGTGGCCTTTTATTTCACTGCAATATAACAAATATTTAAGTCCTGCAGCTCTGTGGATAACACAGTAAGAATGCCATAAATCAGGGGAAAAAACAGGGGAAAAAAAACATTAATTTGATTTTTTTTTTTAAATGAGAATAAAATGGAATATATTAATGCAGGGGTCTCAAACTCAAAGTACCTGGGGGCCGCTGGAGGCGGTATAAAAATTACCAATGAACTATCAATGAACTATTAATCAATGAACTATTAATGTCCTATATATATATATATATATATATAGGACATTAATAGTTCATTGATTTATTTATTTAAAAATATATATATATTTATTAATTAATAAACACCAGAATCAGTATATTTCTATGATAAATGGTATATTTTTGGCATTTATTTTTTTTACAGAAAATATGATCTTTAATCCTGCCAGTTCAGAGAGGTACATTTCATTGATATTTTAAGGGGCTATATTGTGTAAGAATATTTTAATATTAAGTTGGATTTAATGTTCACTATCATTGTTAATGTTGTTGGCTACATATACATTTCATGATATAGCATAAAACCAGCTTTTACTGCTTAAAAACGGACTTAAAGAGTGATTGTCTAGCAGCTCTTCCCCAGCTAGAAAATACGACTGAATCAAGAAAAGAGGAGAATAACTGAAAAAAATCTTCTTTACAAAGACAACAGACGTCACCACGCCGCCCGTGGTGTTTGATTGACAGGTGATCTTTGGGAAATCCAGCGCAGAATCCCAGCAGCTTTACACCAAAGACCTTCTTACCACCTTAAGCTCCAGTAATGCCATTAAAATCAGACTTAATCTGTGAAAACAAGCCCCTCGTTACAGACTCTGAGCTGACGGCCACATCAAAGATCCCCTACCCAGAATGCTTTGCAAAAGGAGCACAGCAACCGCCACGACCCCAGTAACACATCGGCCTGTCAGACCTTCACCCTCAGCCGTCATCTACTTCTATGGGTCAGTGACAAATAAGGGTTGGCAAGATGTCAAATGGTGTAACCACAAAAAAAGATGAATATTAAATATTCTGTGTCTTTTTGGGTCATTTTGTGCCTTTTTTTGGTTATTCTGTGTATTTTTTTTTTTTCATTTTTTTGTCATTTTGTGTCTTTTTAAAGTCATTTTTTTTCAGTCATTTTGTATCTTTTTTGTAATTTTGTGTCTTTTTTGGTCATTTGGTGCATTTTTTAAGTAATCCATCAAAACATCACCCTCCACACTCACATCTTGGTCCTTCTAATCCAGGGGTCTCAAACTCAAATTACCAGGGGGCGCTGGAGGCAGTATCAAAATGACCAAAAAAAGACACAAAATTACTAAAAAAAGACACAAAATGACTGAAAAACACTAAATTACTTTAAAAAGACACAAATGACAAAAAAGACACAAAATGACCCAAAAAAGACAGAAAATTATTAAAAAAGACAAACAATTATTTTTAAAAAACACAAAATGACCAAAAAAAGACACAAAATTACTATAAAAAAGACACAGAATTACCAAAAAAAGACACAAAATTACTATAAAAAAGACATAAAATTATTAAAAAAGACACAAAATTGTTTTAAAAAGACACACAATTACCAAAACAAGACACAAAACTATTTTAAAAAGACACACAATTACCAAAACAAGACACAAAATTACAAAAAAAGTAATTAAAGCGACCTTCCACACACAACACGGTAAGGTGCAATTCATATAAAACTCACATTAAACTTTCATATCAAGGTGGGGGCCACAAAATATCGTCACAAGGGCCGCAATTAGCCCGCGGGCCTCGAGTTTGAGACCCATGCTCTACGTCTATACATCGTACAAACACGCTCCAACTCCCATAATCCACCACAACATCACCCCCCAACACTCACATCTCGGTCCTTCTAATCCGTCATAAACCGACACTCAAACAGCGACACTTAACCTGTCACACACACACACACACACACACACACAAAGAGACAACACACACTTTTTGGCAGTGTGATGTTCTGGTTTGTGTATATATATACACCAAAAGGGGAAAAAGTCCATTTTGGGGCGGATTAGAGCTCTTTGGGTTGACATGGGGACGACACAAACACACAAATGAAAACAGTTGAAGACTGGGAGGTTTTATGAGGACACTTTGAGGCTTCAAGCTAATAGAGACACATGAAAACAAACAGAAACTCCAAACAAAGCAGTCTTCTGACCTGCTTATGCAATTTGGGACATAAACCTAGAAAAATATTTTGTACAGAAGTAGGAAAACAATCTTCAGAAGGCTGCTTTATTGTGCATGAAGTTATATTTGGAAGCAATAAAACATTGTTTCGGACAGTTAATTCAATAAGATAATAATAATATTAAATATATTAAATTCCCAAGTTAGTATGACTGGCACAACTGGCTTATTAATAAATATTAATGCATACTTTTAAATTAAAGTTTAAATATTTGTGTTCATGTATGCATGTATACAATCTGTTTCTATTATTATTCTGTATCTCTTGTTTTTTTATTATTATTGTTCTCATGTTTTTTCTGTATGTTTGTTGATTTGTTTTTAAATGTAAACAATCTTTTCTTTAACTCTATATCTCTTGTTTTTTGATTATTATTTTCATGTTTTTTCCGTGTGTTTTTACTGTATATCATCTTGTTTTTATTTTAATTCTATAACTCTTGTTTTTGGATTATTAATTTCGTGGGGGTTTTATCAGTGTGTTTTAAATGTCTATTATCTTGTTTTTGGATTATTATTTTCATGTTTTTTCTGTGTGTTTTTAATGTACATAATCTTGTTTTTTTCTTCTATATATACTCTATATTATTATTATTATACTCACTATGTATGGGCATAAATGGAGGAATATGTAGTATTTTTTAGTTGTAAAAAACCCAAAAATTAAAAAAAAATAAAAATCCAAAATATACATTAAAAAAATATATTTTTATATAATTATTAATTAATAAACACCAGAATTTTATTTTAAATAAAATGTGTCAATGTCTCCCATGATGATAGTCTGGCCACAAGCTTATTATTTCATCTTTTTCTGGTTGTTATTATTATTATTATTATTATTATTATTATACACACTATGTATGGGCATAAATGGAGGAATATTTATAATAATAGTTGTTTAAAATACAAAAATAATAAAAAAAATATTTCCAAAATATATATAAAAAAAAATAAAATAATTAAAAACATTAATAGTTAATAGTTCATGGATTTATTGAATTTCATTTATATTTTTAAATATAATTATTAATTAATAAACACCAGAATTTTAAAAAAATTTAATAAAACCTGACAATGTCTCCCATGATGATGACTTTAGCTCTTATAGTCTGGTCACAAGCTTATTATTTCATCTTTTTTTGGTTGTTTTATTACTCACACACACACACACACACACACACACCCCTGGCTGTGTGTTTCTGGTGGAGTATGGAAGACATTAGATCCGGTGAACGGCGCTGACAATAGCAAAGGTTAAAGGTCAGCGGCCTCATGACGGACTGGATTGATCCATCAATGTCATATGTGTCTGTGTGTGTGTGTGTGTGTGTGTCTGTGTGTGTGTGTGTGTGTGCATGTGTGTCCTCTTTATCTCTCCCTTCACACTTAAATAAGGGTGAAACATTAACTTCCTAATGTGAACTGGATGACTTTACCCACTTCACTGATATCTGCCCCACTTTTTTTTCCCAACATGAGAGAGAACATTGTGTGTATTCTTACATTTTTCTGTTACATCAAAGCCTTCAAACTCTCCATATTTTTCCATATCTGGGCTTCTATTCAAGTATTTTTATGAGAGTCATAACGTATCACACTGGGAAAGTCAATCATGTGAAGTTCCTTGAGGCAAAAGCCTTCTTTTGATTGGAGATGAAGAAAATATCTGACTTTTAGAGATGGAAATGCATCTGTTTAATAGGTAAATTCAGCCTTTTTTAAATGTAGTTTTGAATGTTTTTTTAAAAACATACTGTACCTATAAGCAGCTGTAACCCAGGCAGAGCTTCTTCATGTCTTCATGTGTGAGGTGAAACTAATTATTAGATGAAAATAACTCACGTTTATTATGGATAGAAGACAAAAGTGTCATCAGTTTTCAGTAATTAACAGCTAATTGAATATCTGTAGACAGATTTGCACACAGATATCAGATTTATGAGCGTCACTCATCTCCAAATAGCACAAACCACGAGAGGAAAAATTACCTGGGAGGATCTAATTATAACGTTGTTGTTTATTTGCTCTGAAGGCGTGTTTGGTTATTTCAAATAGTTTTGGTTAGTTATTTCATTAGAGAGATTTCTTTCTGTGCTGGTTTTTTTTTCTCTAAACATTTGAATCAAAATGTGATGACAGTTTCGGGGTTTGCTCGTGTTGCCAGGCCGCTGTCAGTGCAGAACAGCTGAGTTTGAGTCCTTAGCTCTTAATAAATAAAAGCCTTTTGGTTAACTTTAAAAGGAACCTGTGGAGTTTACGAACACAATATGGGGCAGCGGCTTTGTATCTCATCAACAGTCAATGGTCAAGTTTCCATCCATGTTTTGTGCTAATTTCAGCAAAGCAAAGACGCCAAATAATATGGGTTTCCAATCCCAAATATTAGGATTTGAATGCAATGAGACTAGAGTTGTTTTTTCCGATTCCAATACCAGTATCGGAAATTGCTCCGTTTGCCAAAAATAAAACGTTTGTAATAAATAGATCCTGTTAAAAATATTAAATTTTGCTCCTCAGCGACAGTGAAGCTATGATTGATTCTGCTGAGACGAACGGTCACGTGACAAATATTTACTGAAAATCTGTTTACACAGAGCTGAGGGGAGAGGACAGGAGAGGTTGTCAGGTAAATCCCTAAATATTGTAAACATGCAAATAGTTCAATATGTAAAGCATGTGGAGGCCCAATTTTTTTTCACTATCTTTCACTTTCACTATCTATCGTGCGGAATTCAAGTTCCAAATCAGACAGAACTGCAGGCTGTTTACACAGATCAGAGAGGAGAGGACAGGAGAGGTTGTAAGTAGAGGTTGTCAGGTAAAAATAATGACTTTTTTTCAAATATCTGCTGTTTCCACTCAGATGTTATTATGTGCAAGCTAAAACTAAAAACAAGTAGATTGAAATTCATTGGAACTGCAGGCTGTTTACACAGAGCTGAGAGGAGAGGACAGGAGGGGAAAAAACGCCCTGAAATGGCTTGTTGGGGTTCAGAGGGTTAAAATCGTTTTTGTGTTTTGAAATGATTTTGCAACACGAGTTTTAACAACAGAAAGAACTCTACAGATGCCAGTTCGTTTCCACTCAGATTTTTTTAAGTGCAAACTGAAAATGAAAACAAGGGGATTGAAATGCTGTGGAATACACATAGAAATGTGCCAAAACTAAAACCAGTAGTTAGAAACAAGGCAGGTTAGTGAATATTTAGTGTTACAGGGGCTCAAAACAACTATTAAGACAGACTATTTTCCCTAACTTGGTGTAGCTGGTAAGAAAAACAAGTTGCATTTATATTTTGGTGACAACAGAGGGAAAAACACAGCTAGGGATGTGTTCAAAGACTCATAAATGCAGAGCAAAAGGCAGGAAAGCATCAATCTGGCAGCTGTGTACACCAGACATCTGAAACCTTTTACTCCTCCGTCCCTAGCCGTCCTTCTCCCCCCACCTCCTCTATCTTTTGATCTATTATCTCTCCATCCACCTATTATGCATCTATCAGCCTCCAGCCAGCAGCTAAACACAACCCCCACTCCGTCTCTTTATTTTAATCAACCCGTCTCTCTTTTTCACCCATATATTTTCATGCATCACAGTCCTTTCATTCACCTTTTCATCCTCCTTAATCCACCTTCTTCCTCTGTCCTCCTTACATTTCTATCCATCCGTCTGTCCCAGTTCATCTGTCTTCCTACATTTCACCATCACACCCCGTCGGTCTCCTGTCTGGATTCTTCCAGTAAAACTCTGCATGGTTAATTATCATCTGAAAAATTTTGTGTCTTTTTCCAGTAATTTGGGGGGGGGGGTTTCTGTCATTTTGTGTCTTTTTGTTTCTTTTTAAAGTATTTTTTCAGTCATTTTGTGTCTTTTTTGTAATTTTGTGTCTTTTTTGGTCATTTTGTGTCTTTTTAGGTCATTTTGTGTCTTTTTTGTCATTTTGTCGTTTTTTGTCATTTTGTGTCTTTTTAAAGTATTTTTTCTGTCATTTTGTGTCTTTTTTTGTATTTTTTGTATTTTTTTGTCATTTTGCGTCTTTTTAAAGTATTTTTTCAGTCATTTTGTTGTCTTTTAAGATCATTAACACATTTTCTTTCTGCTTTCATTCATCCCAAAGTCTCCCAACTGCAGCCATCCTGTCATAAAAAGAGTTATTCATGTTGAAAATTGTTTAATTATTCCGGATTTCATGGCAGTTTTTGGAGACCACAGTGGTTGAAAAATGCCAAAAATGTCATTATGAAAAGAATAAAATTCACTAAGTCTGTTATTTAAGAGAAGAGAGACACTGAATATTCATTATCAGAAGCTTTAATCAGCTTTTAAAGGGAACCCAAATCCAACCAAAATCACTCAAACCAAAGAAATGAATCAACAACTCCTCATAAATCCTGAATCATGAGGAATGCAACACACCCACCGTCCCCCTCCACAAATGTTGGTTCCCCACTCAGAGGGAGAGAGCGTGAGGAAAGTTATAACTTGCATCGTCCCCCTGAGGAAAAGATGGAGGGATGAAAGGATGTTTCAAAAATGCATAAAATTGAGCAAAAAATGACTCAAATTGACCACAAAATGACAAAAAAATGACCACAAAAAGACACAAATTGACAAAAAAAGACACAAAATGACAAAAAAAGACACAAGATGACCAAAAAAGGAAACAAAATGACCAAAAAAATACACAAATTGACCACAAAATGATCAAAAAGACACAAAATGACCAAAAACAGACACAAACTGACCAAAAGACACAAAATGACCAAAAAAGGAAACAAAATGACCACAAAAAGACACAAAATGACCAAAAAAAGGAAACAAAATGACCAAAAAAAGACACAAAATGACCAAAAAAAGGAAACAAAATGACCAAAAAAAGACACAAATTGACCACAAAATGATCAAAAAGACACAAAATGACCAAAAACAGACACAAACTGACCAAAAGACACAAAATGACCAAAAAAAGGAAACAAAATGACCACAAAAAGACACAAAATGACCAAAAAAAGGAAACAAAATGACCAAAAAAAGACACAAAATGACCAAAAAAAGACATAAAATGACCAAAAAAAGGAAACAAAATGACCAAAAAAAGACACAAAATGACCAAAAAAAGGAAACAAAATGACCAAAAAAAGACACAAATTGACCACAAAATGATCAAAAAAGACAAAAAAGACATAAAATTACCAAAAAGACACAAAATGACAAAAAAAAAACACAAGATCACCAAAAAAGACATCAAATGACCAAAAAAGACTAAAACACATTAACACATGAACACTTTAACACAGTGGAGACAGAGCTGACTTCCAAAATGATTTGGTGACCCCCAGAAATCATCTCGCGACCCCAACTGGGGCCGGGACCCCAAGGTTGAGAATAGCTGATTTAATCAGAAGCTTTAATCAGCTTTTAAAGGGAACCCAAATCCAACCAAAATCACTAAAACCAAAGAAATGAATCAACAACTCCTCATAAATCCTGAATCATGAGGAATGCAACACACCCACCGTCCCCATCCACAAATGTTGGTTCCCCACTCAGAGGGAGAGAGCGTGAGGAAAGTTATAACTCGCATCATCCCCCGGAGTAACCAGCGTCGCCTGACAAGGACGAGGAGGGGGAAAGATGGAGGGATGAAAGGATGTTTCCGTCAGACGCCACAGAGGGCAGACGACGAGAGAAGACCCAGTAAACAAAGAGAGTTTTGTGTCATTTTAGACCTCAAACTGGAGTCGACTTGCCAGGGTAGCCACCAGAGTGGACCACATTGCATGGTGGAATGTGTGTGTATGTGTGTGTATGTGTGTGTGTGTGTGTGGTGCATTCTTTGGTTTGGGGAATGGCAACGACGTAATAAACTGTAAACATATAAACACAGACGCACATAAAATTATGCACCGCGTACCGCCCCGCTTAATCCGATATAATAGCTCGGAAACTGCTTCTAATGGCGAAGCGTCAAACGTAAGAGCTGCAGCGTGGTCGGTGGAAAATATGTGATAAAAATAATCAGAAACAAGGTGGGATTCAAAGAACGGGATAAAAGAGTCATTAGATGTTATAACAGCAGCAGAAAACAAGGACTAAAAGGTGAATTACTGTTAACACATTTAAGCTGGGAAAGCTGATACGTCGTTTTGTAGTATTTGTAGTTTTTTTCCACCTATTTTTCGGTCTCTTGGCCAATGAAATGCATCAGAATACATGTGGGAGTGTCGCAATGCAGCATGGGACTTTTCCAGAACCTTGAAATCATCATCAAAAAAAGACACAAAATGACCAAAAAAAGACACAAAATGGCCAAAAAAGAGAAACAAAAAGACACAAAATGACTTAAATAAAGACACAAAATGACTAAAAAAAGACACAAAATCAACAAAAAAGACACAAAATAACTAAAAAAGGCACAACAACAGACACAAAATCACCAAAAAAGACACAAAAAAGACATGAAAAGACTCTATATCCACAAATATTCACTGGAAATCTGTTGTAAGTAGAGGTTCCAAAAATGCAAATAGGTTCCAAAAATGCAAATAGGTTCCAAAAATGCAAATAGTTCAATATGTATAGCATGTGGAGACCTATTTTCACAATCTTTGTGACACTTTTGGGCACTTGAAAAAGTGAGATAATTGAGTTTTTCATAAAACATGAAAAAAATCGCCAAAATACTACCACCAGCAGTGTACTCAGCCAATCACTGATAGCCAATATATTTGTCAATAGCCAGATCATATTTTATGTTTAAAAAAGTCAGTTGTCAAAATACAGATTAAGTTTCTGTCAATTGACTAATTGATGAAAAAAAAGTATGTTTGCAGTGGCCCCGGGGCGTATCCCTGCTGTACACCAAATCCATTCACTAACAGTGGTGGGGAAAGTTACTTTTAAGACTAACTAATTAACTTAATAGATGCCTCCCATCATAACAGTTTCTAGTTACTTTACTAAGTCACTTTTTATTGAAAGTAACTCATAAAGTACGTTGAAAGTTACCAATTTAAATGCTTTTTAAAAATGCTGTTTGGTGTGTTGTCACTTCTATTGTAAAGAAACACCCACAACAAGCATTATATTGTCAATTTAATGTATTTATTTATAGGGTTGTCACGATACTAAAATTTTCAACTCGACACCGATACTGGATACCATTTTTGATACCACAAAGATAAAAACAAAGACCTCAAAACAGAAATATTTCTAATAACAAGTAAAATGCAACATGTAAAAATTAACAGAACCACAGGTTAAATATTTATAATAAAAAACAGTTGTGCAAAAAGAAACTGCACTATGATAACAAGCTTCAGATACTCTATACTTTTGAAAATGAGTATCGTATCCGGATACAACGTTTTAGTATCGATACTTTTTGGAGTATCGATACTTTTGACAACCCTATTTATTTATCTATTGATCATATAAACCATGACCACAACATACAAAAAAAAGTTTCTTATCTGCCACAACTCACTCGCAGCGTAATGAGGCCTCTACATCCTGAAGTGTACTTTGGTTTTCTGGGTCAAAACAAAGCTGCTAAATGAATCACACTATTTATTCTGACATATATCCTCTCAATTCTTGCTCTCGGTTTCTTTTATATGTACTTCAGTTGAGTTGAAAACACTAAAGTTAGCTGTCCTGTGGGGTTGCACCTCCTCCACTCAGCAGCTTTTGTGGGAAAAATTCGGAACTGCAGATCAAAATTTGCAAATCAGCAGAAAACAAAACCCGACGAGACTTTCCAAAAACTGCTCTCCAGCACATCAAGATGCAATTTTGGTGTAATGTGAGAAAAAAAGAAAACATGGCGGAGGTGTGTGTGTGCTGCCCCCCAGTGAGCGTCCGACAAAAACAATAACAACTGCAGCAGCCTCGGGTCGGGACTTCTACACCCCCAACACACATGACATACATAGTTGGGTCATAAACCTCAATTCCGTGACCATTCTCTGGCTAATATGTTTTGACGACTGATTTGACTTCTATACACCCTTTCTAAAAAATTTAGCCCCCATGTCCCTCGCAAAAATGTCGGCATTTTTTGCTAGAGGGCCAAATCCAAAATGGCCGCCGGCATCATCTTGAAAAAGTATTTTAAAAGTATTATTTTTACCAGAGCACCTACAGTTATGTATGAATACACTTTTTGTGGCAAATTGACCATGAGGATTGTGATTCTGACATCATTTTGAGATTTAGGCATCATCTTGGCTTTGAAATCCAAGATGGCCACCATCTGGTAGAGCGAGAACATCATTTCTAATATACAAATTTACTTTTTAATCAGAGCACCTAGAATAATGCATGAAGACACTATTTTTGGTAAAATTGACCATAAGAATTGTAATTCTGATATTAAAGCCCCACCATGGAGGAATTGGTATGCTCACGAACATAGAAGCTAGTTGTCGAGAGCTGGAAAAAGGACCAATTCAGTATGTTTGCAACTACATCTGTAGCCTACAAAGGTATGCACAATCACCTGAACCAGAGAAATGCTGTTAACCACTGCTGGCTCCACTGCATACAGCGGAAAGACAGATATTAGTGAGTGAGAGTGAGAATGCTAATGAGCAAAGTACAGCTAGTCAACTATCGCTAAATGTCTTACAAATCCTGGACTATCCTGACACTCGTGGAACTTAAGTAGCAAGCTAGCCAACATAGCTATCACAATAGCATTGTAAAGAAGCCAAAGAGCACTTATTACTAGCTTCGAACTACAAGAGTGTTAATAACAAACTTGCTAACATTGCTAACGAGAGGTCCTGCTAGCACTAAACCTAGCAAAACCTGTTGTAACTTGCTTACTTTTTTCATGACAAACTAGCAAGTGAATAACTTCCCTAGCACTGACAAGGTACAATTGTTCCATAGTGTTACATTAAGACATTATTTTGATCCCAAAGACTAAAATGGCCACCATCCGGGAGAGCAAAAATGTACAGGTACATCTAAAAAAAATTGAATATCGTGTAAACATCATATATCGTGGAAACAATCAAGTGAATGAAACATTAGCCTGGCTCTGCCCTACTACGTACTTCCGCTCAATTTTCATTTCCCCCTTCAGTACGTTGTCTGGGTCTGTGGTATATTCACAGGTTTTCTTCGGCCAAAAACTTGCAGATCCAATCAGTGAACAGAGGGAGTAGCTAGGAACGATGTTAGCATTGGCTAAAATAAAAACGATGTTAGCGATTGGTTATGGCAGATCCAGAGTGGCTCTGGGCAGATCCAATAGTTTTAAACTTCAACAGAGTACCCGCATTCAAGGAAGTTAACGCTTGGCAATGGAAAGTGGCCGGACTCTCTGTACATTATGAAATATGTACGAGAGTTTGGTAGGACCAGGCTACTGAAACATGCCACTGAATGTGTAATGGTTATAGAATGTATGAAGGTGTCATTTCATGAATTACGTTTTAAAAATGTTTTATATAATATTTCATTTTTAAATACATAATATTGCATTATAAATTAATACAATAAATAATAAAGTACATTTTATTTATATATTTTAAATAAACAGCAATTTCACAAGGTCGTCTTATAATGTAATTTGTTTGACTAAATTCTCGAAGGTTCTTTTAAACCCCACCCACTACAATCATATCATCACTCACTTCATTCTCACTCTCACTTATTAATTTCTGTTCTGACAGCAAAGTGAATTGACAATTGCAAACATGCCAGGCATTCCATGTGTTCTTCTGTGTGGCAGGCTTTGTGATAAAGACACTGATTCAATTATCTCAATGGAGAGGTGGGCAAATCTAAAGAAAAAGGCCCTGCTATGGAAGGGTCTAGACAAGTATGGAGATGTCTACACAACTGTTGATTGGGATAAAGGTCCCATTGGACAATGTGTTCATAATGCATGTATGTTGACATTTTCAAACGCCAAAAAGCTGGAGCAAGCCAACAAAAGACAGAGAAAAGAAGACTTTGA